>NC_056526.1:18608052-18811190 GCF_019175285.1 Sceloporus undulatus | reverse complement strand
GCGGCCCCTTTCTCTGCTCCCCGCCGCCGCGGGGTGTCCTTGGGGCTTGAAGCCCCAGGGACACCCCTTTTCTGGCTGCGGGGAAGCGGCCTTTTGCCGCTTCCCCACAGCCCGAAAAGCGGCGGATCGGGGCCTCAGCGGCTGCCGGTGTAGCCACTGAAGCCCCGATACTCCGGGGAAAGGGGCGGGGCCAGACCGCCCCAAATTGGCGGTCTGTATCCCGCCCTTGCTATGGAGCATAGTATACACACACACACACACACACACACATCCAGATTTTCCACTCAAAACCAGAGTAAAATTTTCCCACTCTGGATTAAATTCCTGGGTGCTGAAAAGGCCCAGATTTGACCAAATCATCATGTAGTTGTCAGGACTGCTTGCAATGAAGACAAGTTGAGACTGTTTCATTTGGCCCGTGTAGACAAGGTCTAAGTCAGGCATGCACAACATATGGCCCCGGGGCCCGCATGTGCCCCTCAAAGGATATTGGGTAGCCCATGAGATTGTGGAACGACTTGAAGGCTCCTCCACTGCTTGGCCTTCTCTTGAGAAGGCCAGGCAGCAGAAAAGGGGGATGGGCAAATGCTTGCCAAACAAGACTCCTTCAAAATCTGGCTATCTCCTGAGGAGGAGGATGGATGGCAGAAGAGGAAGATGGGCAAATACTTGCCCTACGAGGGTCCTCCACTGCTAGGCTTTCTCCTTAGGAGAAGGCTGGGTGGAGGATGAGGATGGGTGATGCAATGCTCCTCTGCTGTTCGGCTTTCTCTTAAAGAAAAAGTCAGGCAGAGCAGGAGGAGGACGAAATTAGTATTAATAATGTTAACTATTATTAATTATTAATTATTAATTAATATTTAATTAAAACCTATCTGTGGCCCGAAAAAGTTAACCTAGTTTAATTTTGGCCCCTTCCTACTGTCAAGTTGTGCAGGTCTGCTCTAAGTGAATGAAAAAAAGAAAGAAGCTGGTAGCATTAGCTTTCATAGACTTGAATCTACATCTGAGTTTAGCCAAGCCAATTATGTTAAATGACAAGAAACATTTCCTGACTCAAAGGGATTTTTTGTGAGAAAGGAAGGTGCTGCCTTAGAATGTAGGACGCATCCTCTTGAGTCACATTGAAGACCTTTCTAGTCCAGCATCCACAGCAGCCAACTAGATGCTCCTGCGGGAAACCCACAAGCACAATATGCAGGCAGTTGCCCTCTCCCACTGCTGGTCCAGGGAACTGGTATTCAGAGGCATGTTTTTCACCATGGGGGCAGTTTATGGACATTAGGATCAGTAATTCCCAATAGCCTTATCCTATGGGACTCTTAAAAGAGCCCTGATGGTGCAGTGGTTAAATGCCTGTACTGCAGCAACTCACTCAAAACCAAAGGTTGCGAGTTCAAGACCAGCAAAAGAGCTCAAGCTCAACTCAGGCTTGCATCCTTCTGAGGTTGCTAAAATGAGTACCCAGATTGTTGGGGGCAAATTAGCTTACAGTTGTAAACTGCTTAGGCAGTATAAAGCGGTATATAAATGAAGCTTGTTTGTTTTGTTTGTTTTGTTTCTGTTCAATCGCCTAAAAGATTTATGGAGTCTAAGCACTTCCAGAAACACTTCTGTGTGACCATTAAATATGTTAACAACATTGATTGTGAACTATAAAAATTGTGTAGTGAACAAAGCAAAAACATGGGGAAAACATATGGCTAACTGGAGCTGTTTGATTGTATGGAAAAACCCTAGTGAATTCATTAGCCTGACATTGTTAATACTGAGTTTAGCATCTTAATGTTGGCTTGTATCTGTGAAATCATCTGTTAAAACATCAGTACCATACCTGGGGACAGCTTTGTCAAAACCAGCCAATTTTGTACTGAGTACAGTATGTCTCAGTTAATTGTTCACTTAACAGCAAACCAGATGACAGTAATCAGATTGAAATGCCATATGGTAATATTTCAAGGAATCAAATAATTCAGTGGATGCTTTCTGCTGTTACTGCTCATGAAACACCATCAGTGTACATAATGCTTATAGTGTGAAATCCTAATCTCAGGTGTTTATAGTCAAATAAAGCAAGATGGCAAGAACAAGGAGAGGGAAAAGAAATGTATCACACAGAATGCAGGGAAATACATTTATTCATAAGCTGTGATACAACATACTTTGCTGCTTTATAGTGCTAAGGTTACAATTGCAGGTGAAACAGATTCATTGTAATTACCGAAACATAATATATTGTTTAATTTTAAATAGTTGGTTTTTAAAATATTATACATCACATGTTCAGTGGATAGTTTAAAACTATGAATTTCTGATTGGATTTGCTCTGCATTTGCATGACAACACAAGGCCTGCAAAAGTAACAGTTTTGTAGATTCAGGGTCCTTAACTTGTTTCTCTGCTCACCTAGCAGATGGCTCCAGTATCCTGGTGGATGCACTAAATAGATCCACCTTGGTTTCATACAAGTGGCACCGCAAGAGGGAAGTGATACTGTCTGTTCTGCCAGTAAGGCCATGCATTGTTAAACCTATTTGTCAGAGAGCCAATGAACAGTACTTTGGTATTGTTTCAGAGAGAGGAGACGGGGATGTATTCCTCTACAACTGGTCCCACATCCTCCTCTATGCCTTCATGCCATTCCCATTCATTTCCTGCAGCATAGTGAAGCTGTACCTCAGCTTGGTTCGACCCTCTCCTGAATCTAGCCAAGCATAGTTATGTTCTATAAACTTCAGGTGAACAAAGGATATCAATGCCAGAAGAAGAAAAAAGATCCAGTATAGACAACCCATCAAGTTTTATATAAACAAAATGTTGGTGTGTAAAGTTCTGTTTCTAAACTCACATTGCATCTTGAATCTTTGGATTGGATGTCAGTTGACATGAGTTTCACAGAGTTTCAGCAAAAACAAGTGCAAAGTTTTAAAGAAAACTAAAGGAATTTGTAATTTCTGGCCATTTCTGAAGCTTAGATCAATCCCCTTCTTAGCACTCTCTACACTAATGGCATAGTAATAGAATAACATTTATTGAAATAACACTTTCATCTGTGTATCTCTAAAACCTTTGAAAACATGAGTGCATTTACAGTAACGCTGCTGTAAAATACATTTGTAAAGTACATTTACCCTCCAAAGTGTACTTTAGAGCTAGTTTTCCGGAACCAGCTAAAGCAGTATCTTTATCTGTTGCATTCCAGAAAAGAGGGTGTTTCAAGAAACCAGTGATGTAGAGCCTTGGGTACTGTCCTTATCATGTTATGCAAAAACTCACTTCACAAAACTCAAATATGTACTGTCATTAACAATCTGTCAAAGCTGTTTGCCTTAAATTGGGGGCAAAGCTAAGCAGGAATAGGCATTATGTAGCCAAGAAGAGTAGTTTTTCTTAAGATGAGCAGTCAAGCCTCACACTTACTTTTTCAGAGACCTGGAAGTATAATTTCAAATATTTTAGTCTTTTGGTTCAGGAAATCTTCTATTGGTACTGAAACTGATTGCCATACAGTTTCTACTTCTGTCCAGATGTGAATGATGGTGTGTGTGCTGAATTCCTACCTAACATCTCTCCGAGTCATCACTTCAAACCCCACTGTTGCAATTAAAGTACATAGTAAAGCAAAACAGATGCAGAAATCATGACAGGGTTGAATTTGTGATTGAGATTCTTCTGCTGAAACCATGTGAGTGCGACACTGAATTCATTTAAGCACCATTTGTTGAAGAAGATATGCAACATGCTAGTTCCGGTCTATAATCAGATTAACAAATGTCAAGAAAATATCAACAGTTTGCATTAAATGACATAGTTATTTGCATATATACACTTGTCTTCAGTAGCTAATTCTATGTTGATTTATTGTTACCATTCTATCTTTCTCATTGCAGGCCTCCAAGTGGTTTTAAATTCCATTATCAAGGCCATGGTCCCTTTGCTGCACATTGCCCTGCTGGTGCTGTTTGTCATAATTATCTATGCTATCATCGGACTGGAGCTTTTCATGGGAAAAATGCACAAGACTTGTTATGTAACAGGGGTCATAACAGGTAAAGGATATGCTACATAAACCAACATTTTGTCTTCACATTTAATATCAGTGCAAAGTGATTATGATGTGTTTGACTTAACAGTACTTTGTAAGTGTCACAGTTCTATTGACATCAGTTCCACTTCCTCTGATGGCTGTTTGAGACTATTAGCCAGAAGTCCTAAAGCTAGAAGGAAACAAAAAGAGCCCTATACTACATCTAAACCATAAGTGGTATAACACAGAGTGGAGTTAAATGTTATATGTACTGTTTATTTTTACTTCTAGCCAAAGAGCACATAGAGGTAAGAGGAGAATGAGAAGCCATTTATTCAGCCCTGTGCACCTAAACCATAGGGAGGTAAAGAGAGATGAGTTCTCACAAATAACAGGAAGCCAAACCATGAAGGACTTCAAAGGTCAGGAGAATAATTTTATATCAGATTCTGAAAGGAATGGGGAGCCAATGAAGGGATAACAACAAGGGGGTAACATGATCCAAGCGACAGGTGGAGATGATGATCCTGGCCACTGAGCATTGCACAGAGATTAGGGGGCTAAAGTGGGAAATAGGAAGACCCACTAGCAATGAGTTGCCAAGCTTTCCCTCCTACAATTTTATTTATATACCGCCCTTCTTAAAATCACAGCGGTGTACAACAGAAAAACATACAATAATACAGCATACGATAATACTAATAACACATTAAAACCAATGCAATAAAAACAATAAAACTCGTGCCAGCTAACAGTGTTGACTAAGGAGGAGGGAAGGGAGGAAAACACATCTGGGGACAAGAGTCAGGGGTATGCCTGCTCGAAGAAATAGGTTTTCAACCCCTTCTTAAATTGAGTTAAGGAGATGATGATAATTGCTGCTCAACACCCAGAGAAATCTCAGGGGTAGAGGAATGCAGCTGGGTGTCATTGGCGTACAAGCGATATTGAAAGCTATAGGAGCTAAAAAGATTTCCCAGGAACAGGGTATAAAGGGAGAACATTAAAGGACGCAAGACAGAACCCTGAGGGACTCCAACAGCTAATGAGACAGAGGCAAAAACCTGACCTCCTGTAGCCACCGCAAAAGATCTATTTGATAGGTAGGATTTAAACCAATTTAAAACTGATCCTGCAAAACCAGGTCTTGGAGTAAATCCACCAAGAGACCATGATCAGCGGTGTCAAATGCAGCACAGAGATCCAGGAGGACTCGAATAGAATAAAGACCTTTAGATTTAGCCAGTGGTCTTAGTAAGAGCAGTCTCAGTCAAATGCAGTGGGCGAAAGCCGGACTGAAAAGGATCAAGAATAGAATTAGCAGTAAGAAACTCCAGGCAGAGGAAATAAACAACATGTTCTGAAATCTTAAATAGAAGAGGAAGAAGTGAGATGGGCTGATAGCTCCAGAGAGAAAATGAATCAAGAGCAAGCTTTTTCAAGATTGGCAAAACTGGAGTATGCTTAAAGGCAGAAAGGAAGGAGCCATTAGAGAGAGAAAGGTTGATAATATAAAGAAGAGAAGGTAAAATAGAGGAGGCAACAGAAATCAAAAGATGAGAAGGAAGCGGATCAAGAGGGCAGGTTGTCAATTTAGAAGAATTCAAGAGTTTAGATAATTCACCGAAAGAAACAGAAGAAAAAGCAGAGAATGTTGCAGTTGCTGGAGTAAAAGAAGAATGCAGAGAATCAAAGTTGGAATGAATTGTTTCAATCTTAGTATTAAAATAATAGGCGAAATCAGTGGGTAAAAATGAGTGCAGAACCAACAGAGAAGAAGGTTTTAGTAGAGAATAAGATATGGAGAAAAGACACTGTGGCCATTGGTCATTACCTTCAATCACAGATGTATAATAATTCTGTTTTGCCAAGGAGAATAAATTTATAATTGTGTGCTTCCCCTTCACACTGATCATGTGTCACATTCAGTCTCATTCAACATTTCAGAAATTAATTTTCACCATTTTCCTGCAGTGTGAGGATGCAATCTTTCATGCCTGAGCTACTGATCAGGACAGGGCTTTGGCACTCCAGCTAAATTGGATTTGTGATTTTATTGTTTTTAAGGACTACTAGCAGTGCTCTCTAACAGATAATTAAGCATTAGAATAATTTTGTTTTATTGCTATCATCCCTCTTTCCCTTGCTTTATCTCACTTAATCTGTATCCTGGAAACAATAGTGTGTTTACTAATGGAAACCATCTTAGCTAGTTCCAAGAATGTAGATATACATAAGGCAAATAGAGATATATTTTATTTTGGAAAATACTGGGTTAATTTGAACTGACCTGGGGAATAGGAGTGAAAAGTTCTTGGTAATACTGGAAGTTCCCAGGAAATACTTTAGGATGAAACAGGGTAGCTATCTGTGGATATGAGTGTCTGCTGATCACCACACTCCATTTTATTCAGGGGCAGTGCATGCACACTGGATGCACTGGTACATTGCAGCCATTTAATAATATGGGGCTTTACCATCTGCATTTTTCCCATCTGCAGCAGGGCCCAGAACCAAATCCCTATGGATGTGAACAGACTATTGTAAGTGGGTTTCCAAAATATAATTGGAAAAGCAGATGCAAAATCCCCAATGTCCTGTGTTTGTTTTTTTAAAATCCCTTTGGAAATGGACTCAGTCACTAATAGTTATTTGTTTCTTTATAAACATTTATGGCATGCCAATTTTGTATGCTATCTGATTGCTTGGACAGATCAGCACATCTCTCTTGGATTTAAAGCAGTAGGTATCTTATTTCATTCTCTAGCCTAGTTCAGACAAGACTATTGGAAAAGGCTATCATTCTTACATGCATCATTCTGCAATATAACAAGGAAAGATGGTGTTCTACAATCTTAAGAACACTGCATAAACTCATGCCAGACTCGGGGACTGGGCTCTGCATCATCCAGTCTCCCCACCAAGAGGATGGTAGGAGACCAGTTTATTTGGCCCATGCAGACAGGGCCTCATTCACCACCTTTCAACACAATTGTTTGTTTATTCATGGCCTTTTATGGCTGATATAATATTTATTATTTTATTATTATTTTATTTTCTTACATCCTGCCTTTCTCTCAACATAGGGACTCAAGGTGGCTAACTTTAAAAAAAAATACAATATCTCTTCCAAGTTCTCAGTCTTCAAATTGTCAAGGAGAGGGGGGGGGGGGATGTTAAGGAAATTGTTAAGGAAAGAAAAAGCAACAAAATGGAATTAAACATTCTGAGTTGAGCTCTGCTACTGGCTATATATAGGATGCAAGCTGTTTTGGTCTACTCTGTAGCATTGTTTAAGTATCTTTTTGCAGCTTTGTGAGAAAACGTACGGATGAACATCAGCAGAATCATGGAGGAGAGAGCAAGCAGAATGTTCCAATAGAAGAGAATTAAAGATGCTCTCTGGTATGAGTTAGGTGGAAAGAATGGGATGTATGCAGCATACAACGTTTTTTAGAAGAGGTTATTTCAACTAAAAAAAATGTTTACATTTTTGACATAATTATGAATAGCAGCATTTAAAAAACAGTGATGAGTAGTATACCGTGTTTATCTATTTATTAACATATTATTATGTACTGTCCTTCATCAAGTTGAGATTGCAATGTAAAATTAATACAATAAAAAGTAATGGTAACCAAGATGAGATCCTTAAGAGTGGGCTGAGATTTGCAGACTAAAATATTTGGGTAAAATAAAAATGCTTTTGCATGGTGGTGAAAAGATTGCAGTGATGGTGTCCAATGAACTCTGCTGTGAAGGGGAATTCCACATCTGGGCTGGCATTGAAGGAAAGTCCTCTCGCTTGTAATAAATAATGTATCTCAGACAGTTGAAGCACATAGAGAAGGGCCATGCTGAAGGTGTTGCAAGCTGGTATAGGAATAGGTACTTATTCAGATATCTGGAACTGATCAATTGGGGGCTTTCAGGGATAGGCAGCGTCTTGAAATGGACTTGGAAACAGGCATCCAATGAATTAAAATTATTATATAATTGATAAACTCTTCCTGTCATAACGGGCTTCCTGGCTATGCCTTGAGGTTACCTTTTATTTCAGAAATATTTGAAGACCACTTGCACCTGCCCAGCATCCATCCTTCATGCACATTCCCTAAATGTATAAGAGCTAGAGTCCCAGTATCTTCCTCTCATAGGTTTTATATCTTTGGCCGTGTGTTTGATGTGTCTATATGGTTGTGAATTCACTCAGGCAGAGGCTACTCTTCTAACAAACAAACCTTAGCTTTATTTAATAACATGTAGCAAGAATGTAGTTTCTGTGGAAAGTTTCACAGGTGGTATGGTTACAATAATTCAGCAGTTGCAGCCAATTCCCCACTCAATTTCTCTTCCCTGAACTTCCCTGAACAGATCCCTGACAACTCATCTGCTTGATTTTTAAATTATGAGTTTCTAAATAATGAATTGACTGTTTTTAATATGTTTTTTTAAAAAAAAACTGATGTTACACTCTTTAACCAATTGTTTATTTTAATTTGCTTTTAACTGTGTTGTGTATTTATTTGTTGCTGAATTTTAATTTGTTGTTCCCTGCCTTGCTCTATAGGGAGTGGCGAGTAAGAATTATTGTTTATTATTATTATTACCATTTCCCCCTGTGATTTATCAGCAACAGATTACAGAGTAGGCTGATAGAGGAACCTGTGGGTAATAATATTTCACAGACCCCTGCCTTCTCGCACGAGGTCTGTGTTTCCTGGTGAGTAACACCAAGAAAGAGGTATCTCCCTGAAGTGACTCAAACAGCTGGGTAAACTTTGTACGCACTCTCCATCCAGGAAGGTGAAAGCCTAGGATGGGAGGAACAGCCTCGTCTGATCAGCAGCATAATGTTAATGCAGCAGCCAGAAAAATCCCAGTCCAGTGGTAAAAACAACAGCTGTGTGGTAGTAGAAGCCAGATGCAAGGGCCTTTCTTCACTCTTGCTAGCCTGGCTGCAAACATCCATTGTGAGTAGGTTGTTCTTGGTTTGGTGTCATGAGCCACAACAGTTATCTCTAACAACTAAAACTTATGTCTAACAAGTAAAATAAAATATGGTAAATTACCATTAAGACTGTCTCACCATTGAAAGAAAACAACTCTTTATCTCTTTGAACACTGGGAAATGAAAACAAGCTCAGCTGAAGTGGTTTAATAACTTTGTCTCTTTTTTTTCTATCCCTGCTCTTTAAGATGCACCTGCAGAGGAGGAACCGTCTCCTTGTGCACCTATATTTGCACATGGGCGACAATGTGAGAATGGCACTGAGTGCAGACCAGGATGGGAAGGGCCAAAACATGGCATTACCAACTTTGACAACTTTGCCTTTGCCATGTTAACTGTATTTCAGTGCATCACCATGGAGGGCTGGACAGATGTACTGTATTGGGTATGTATGCAAAATAAATCTATGGCAATAAGAGTGCTTACTGTTTAATCCTGCTTGGAACATGTGGCTGATATTTCCATGTTGCTATGCTCTTCACTGACTGTGCATTGCAAATGCCTGATTACTATAATAGTCACTCAAATTAATATAGTGCATTAACAGGACTAAATACTAGACTTTTATTTTTATGTGCTTTCGTTCCAGTATTAGGCTTCTTTCCATATTTCTTTATTGAATGTGATATCTGTAAGTGAACTGAATTATATTCAAGATTGTGCTATGATTTTATTTATCGGTTTATCATCAAATGGAGGTGGTGTTCTTCTTACATGTCAAGTATTCTATACAACTCCAGCATAATCTTTAATAAACACTTGCATTTTCTTTAATCAATTATTACCAGTAGCATTAGTCACTTGTTGATGAGGATATCCAAATTCATGAGTTTCCCCCAACACAGAAAATTAAAATGTAGTACAGTGAGTCCTTGTTATTTGATGGGGTTTGGTTCCAGGACTCCTCCTGGATACCAAAATCTATAGATGCTCAAGTTCCATTATATACAGTGGCAAAATGGTGTCCCTTTAAAAAAAATGGCAAAATCCAGATTTACCCTTTGGATTCCCCCCAACCCCCTTTGGAATATTTAAAGCTGTGGATGGTGGAATCCATGGATGCAGAATCCATGGGTATGAATGGCCAACTGTATATCATTGTCAGACACTCTAATTACATTTTAAAATGTAAGAACATGATTTTGCTAATTTCACTCCTTCAAAACTAGACCATATAATCTTTCTCAAAGCAGTGACGAGCACATCAGCACAATACAAGCAACGTATTTATGTCTGAGGAATTCTTGTCCTCACAGGCTTTCCCAGTCACTTCAAGGTGAACCTCTGCACATGAATCATTTTGTGGTTTTCACATTTCTTACTACATTGAAGTAAAAGAGGGATAAACTAGCTCAGAAGTATGGACTATCCTTCCTTGGGGGGGTTTAAACAAGGGTTCAATGACCATTGATCCAGAATGTTTTTGCTGTGGATTCCTGCATGTGGAGAATTAGATAAGATGTTCCTTGTAGTCCTTTCTGGTTCTGTGATTCTATGATTCTGTGTAGGCAATGGAGCTACATGTATAATGCAGATATCCTGTGGAAAGAAGAAATTACTGTACTGGAACACAGACTGATACCTTTTTTAAAATCCATGCTCATCTCCGTATAGGAACACTACAATGATACACAAGTTTCTGAATCAGTGCATTAAACATATATAAGGGGCAAAATGGTGTCTTTTATTGGATCATAATAAACATACAAAGAAAGAGCCAAAACCATAAAGCTAACATTATTTTCACCAGGGATATTACTCGGAGCAGCAAATCAAAATAAATTTTTAAAAATTAATGTTATTTTTCTAATTCCATCTCTCCTCTTTTCTGTGACTTAGCCTGAGGTACAATTTAGAAATACCAATCATAACCAGTAAAACTGCAGTTAAAAATGATTGGCATTGCATAAAAAACTTAATTCTAGCCACCAAAATCTCACCCGAATGAAACCGCTTTCAAGCCTCCTCCTGCCTCCCTCCCACTACCAAGGCTTTGAAAAGTTTCCAGAGAAATGGAATTCTACTTTCAGATTTTATGCAGCTCTGAAGAGCATGACGTTGGGAGCATGCTCCTCATCTGGTGCCCTATCCACTGGTATTGCTGTCTAAAGCATTTCCTTGGCTTGTTAAATGATACATTTGGCCTGGCTCTGTTGTTGAGTGGGCAATAATAGCCCACGGGAATCAAGCAGCAAAGCTGCAGACCTGATGTAGCAGGTTTAAAAGTGTTGACCTGTAAAACTCCCTTCCATCTGCCAACATCTCTGAAATTACACTCTAGAGCTTCCATGAAAAAGCTTGAAACTGAAGCACACAGTTGCCCTGGAAACTCCTGTCATGAAATCGAATTGTAGGAAGAAACCAGGCAACAGATATAATATACTTTGCTGACAGCCTTGACATGTTTTGTGAGCTTCTCTATCCCTCTGGAAGCCCATTGAGGGAGATGTGATGAGAAACACAGTGATATGCCACAAAGGTGCAAAAATGTTATAAGCAAAACCATCACCCCACAATTTTCACCAGCTGTGTTTGTGCTTTCTCACCCTTTATATTTAAGAGTACACAGGCTTGAATTAGCATGGCCTTTTCCACATGAGGAATAATCTATTTGCAAAATGAATGGCTCTGCATGCTTCCTGTACTTATTTTTTTTTTTTTCCTGACCAAGAAGTGATGGTTTGTTTAAGGTTGGTTTGCTTAAAAGAGGAAAAAGATAATGGTAATGACAGCAGATTTTGAAAGGGTTGTAAAATAACAAAGACTAAGTCAAGGAAAAGAGAAAAAAGGTAGTAAGCTCTAAACAATTCCAGGTATCTATCTGCCAAAAAAAGATGTCACATCTTGGGTGGGCATGTTTTGTGCCAGTGAGAAGCCATAATGCCGAGACAATTGCTGTCATTTCCAGACTATATTTAAAATCTGTTGTTCATTTATATATGCTGTTTCATTTTAATTTATTCAAATTTCTACGTATTAATTGTGTCTAAGTTTTAAAAACTGACCTATATTAAATCTGGACAACTTAGTATTAACCATGCTACCAAGCTTTTCATTTAGATATATATTTTTATTACATGATCTATAATATAAGAGAGATATGAATTGGTTGTTGGTGGCCCCAGCAGTTAAGATCCTGTTCTTGAATGGAAAAGGCACATGCTTCTCACAGCCTTATTATGATCATGCAACCCATATTGTGTGGAAGAGTTTTGATAATGTATAGTTTGTACTTGCCCTCCACATCAGAACTATAACCAGATTTTCATCCGATTTGGAGCTCTTTGTCCAGTGTCCTGCTTGGGAAGGATGTTTTTAACATTTCTGCTTTTCTCTTTGCCTTTCAATCCCATTCTTCATTATTTTTCTCTTTTTCCATTCTTTTCTTAACTGATACTTTCCACATTACCAAGAGCTGTTCTTCAAACAGTTGTTTTAAATACAGAAACCAAAGATTTAATAACAATGGTAGTCTTTTGAATAAATGTTCACATAAGAGGAGAACCAATGGCTCACTGGCAAAGGAAAGAAGTCATAGCCATTTCCTTGTAGAAAAGCCCATGTTGACTCCTCATCATCTCTTGCTACAAGGATCACTTAGCAAGGGGTGGGAAATATGTAGTAAAGATTCAGAGCCTGGGACTCTGTTTAGATGCTGCTGTATGAAACTTTTCATATTTTATAGAATCATTGGATGTGATTGATGGTTATCATTTTTGCTTGGCAAGTACAAATGTTGAGGTTTATAAATGAAGAGTGACATAACAGTGTGCTATTAATCAAGATAAGTGTTTTGCATATCCCTACAATGTAATTTTCTAAGTTCAGAGCAAGCAAACTGCTACTGTGCTTCTGCATGGAGCAATCTATCTGTAGTAGAATTGGGAAAGTTAGAGGGAGAAAGATATGAATGCATTTGGATGATCATTAATAAACCTTAAAAAATCTAATTCAGTTACATTTACATTGAAAGGAGAGGAGATAATTACTATTTTATGATAAACTGCCATGTAAATTTAAGTTAGATGCTTACTCTAAAAGTCTTTCCAAATTGAAGCTGACAAAAATCCCATCCTTTATTTTATTTTCTTGATCCTGTCCTTTTTTTTCTTTTTTGCTTTCACAAAGAACAAAACAGCTGCATGGATTTTTTTAAAAGCCCATGTCTCATCTGCCTCACCAAAAATTATCTGTTGCTTTCCCCTTCTCCTTTCTTATAATGTAATCTCCCTATCGTCCACATTTCTGACATTATCCTGATTTTAACAGACTTTTATAGAAAAAGAAATGAATAATTTTATTGGGTAATAAAAAGAAATGTCTAGTGTCAATGAAACATTTGTTGTTGTGTGACTTACAGCAACCATAAGTGCACCAACAAGAGATCCTGACTAAGGGGTAAAGACACCAATGGCTAAAAAAACAAAAACAAAAGTAAAGGCTTTATTTTAGGAACTCCATTCTAAGTTAGAAAAGATACTGAGGGAGCTATTCTAATCTAACTGCATTCTAGGGAAATACAATAACACCCAAAATCCACAAAACAATGATACCTTTATGAAGCCAACCAAAATGCACAAAATATATGTTGCAAGCTTTCAAAGCTCTACTTGCTTCCTCATCAGGCAAAAATGTTAAAAATCATACAGGAGAGAAAAAAATTAAGACAATGTTAGTCCCAAGCCTGAATTTTAACAAGATGTGGCTGTTCTCAGTTCAGATGGTACAGGAGGGACATTCATGCAGGCAGGCCTCTCCTCCTTCTGGCCGTGTGGTTAAAAAATTAAGTTCCATTAGCAAGATAAAAAGAGATGCTCCTCTTGTGATCCAAGTTGCCTCTGTCCTTTGTGAAGCTAATCTTCCCCCTCCCAATTGTGCTATTACCATGTTTTAATCACATTTCCATGATGCTTGCCTCCCATATGACAGAGACCATGATTATGAGCAATTTGTATTTTACATGTCCATTTCTTCTAATCTTTATGTTTATTAATAATGTAAATCAACACACTATATATATTTTTTGTGCTGTGACACACACAACATGTCAAAACTGGTGAAAAATGCTGCATTCACCCTGAAGCCAGTGCTGGCAGTCCTCACCATATATGTCTACTTGAAGAGTAATACCACAGTTTTTGGTCCTTATCCCTACTTTGCCCCAAACCAAGTGAAGTCAGGAAAAAATCAGATGTTTCCCAGAAACCCCAGAGTGATCTTGGGTTCATTGTGCGTGTGGACAGCTGGACTGGGTCTGACACAGTTTGATGCAGTTTTCCACATGCCAAGAGTTGTTCCATCTCCTTTACCCACACTGAGCAGTGCAAGGAAAGGGGATGGTCTGTGTTCAGAGCTACTGCCACCACTTCCTCAGAAAGAGATGCTTTGTGTAAAGCCTGCCCAGCCTGCCCAGCCCCACTGACCAGACGGTGGGAATCCCTGTTCTGACCTTAGCAGAAGCGATGGTGACAGCCAGGTTCTCAAAAGGAGCTGCTTGGCCAGAGAAGCTACAGTGACAGTGGTAGTGGTGCACTGAGGGGATAGGCCAGCAGGGCTGATGCAGTGTCGGCCCAGCTATCCCATGTGACATGTCATTACACTGGATTTGGCCTGATGTGTGTGATCACCATCATGAGTCCAGAGTCAGTCCAAAGCATAATGCTGTGGACTGACCCCGGATTAAGCATCCAGGTGGCCATGAAACTTACTGGCTGACTGTGGGCAAGTCACCTGCTCTCAGCCTCAGGGGAAGATAAGGGCAAACCTCTTCTGAACAATTCTTGCCAAGAAAACCCCATGATAGGGTCTCCATATGTTGGAAATGACTTGAAGGCATACAACAACAACAACAACAACAACAACAACAGATTGCACCCACAGACACAGATACACACATATACCTCCCCAACACACACTTCTTTTAATATTGGGAAATGTAAGGGAGGAATATCAGCATATTACATCTTTCCCTTTGTATATTGCAAGGACAGCTTCCTGTTGAAAACCAACCTCTAAAATGAAGTCTAGAACTAAAAATATGAACTGTCATTTAAAAAAAAATTCTGTTGAGCTTTTAAGCCCAGTCTGTATATCTACAGTATTAAAGAGCAATCACTCAGTCACCCCAGGAATACCTGGAATTATATTTCCATGGCCAATGAGTAAGGATTTCTGGATATAATATAGGTATCTCTAATACAAAATCCTCAGCATCCTCATAAAAATAAAATTCTCAAATAAAGGTACAGTTGGTAATTGATATACAGCTTCTACACTACACTGTACCCATGCGCACAGCCACACGCACCCTTCAGTATATATTGGATGGAATTATATGTGCTTTCATTATTTTGGAGCCTTTCGGTTGTCTTAACTTACTGTATTTTCAGTCAACCACTGTGTAAAAACTTGAAATACGGTGCATTTTATAAGAATGCTTTGTGAGTTTTATGATCACATTCTGAGGAGAAAAATAAATAAAATGTGCATTCAAATGCCAGCAGGTCAAAAACTTCAGTGGGATATAATGGAGTGACGTTTGAATGAAATTGGCTTGTAACTTAAATGCCAGCAGAGCATATATTTTTACAACATGCTAGTTTCATTCACAGTTAAGTATGACAATAAACCATATGCCTCAGGAGCAAACTGACTATATCTCTGAAAAGAGTAGAAGATTACAGTAACAGCTGAAATCACCACTGTCTTCACATAACTGACATTCTCTCATTGATACGACTGTGTCTATAATGCTCTCTATCCATAGGCAAGGACTGTATGGTTGACCCAGAGGAAATGAAGTGTATGACTTTTATGTATGAGTTTTTACCACTAAGTTTCAATCAATCCATTCCCCCCATACACAATCCATCCCCCCATATCTATGGATATCAATAAGACATCTCTAGCACCTTCAGTCCTACTTCCACCAGCCAACTACCAAGCTACCCTTTAGACACAGAGGGCCCAAACAGACAGGCCAAAATAAAGCTGTTTTGGGTCACTTTGGAGGTATGCTGTTTAAATGATGCATGCGTCTTAAGAGGCCGAAAGTCGCACCAAAATCATGCTTTGGTGCGGCTTCTGGCTTCTCAAGATGCATGTGTCATTTAAACAGCATATCTCCAATGTGAGCTGAAGCAGCTTTATTTTGGCTTGTCTGTTCGGGCTCTCGGGGTCTTCTTAGTAATTCATAGGCACAGTAGTTGCGGTTATGGGTTCCATTTGGCATTCATAACTGACAACTATGTCCGAATAATAAGAACCTGTTATTCTTCACATTTGGTAGCCTTTTCACACGACCTTACTAGCTTGTGATTTTATATAATGGTACTGCAAACACCATTCAGTTGTGCCAACACATGTACATGAAGCTCTAAACTCAGGTCATTTTCATTATTATTTTTTTAATGTTAGCTCCCTGGCTTAGCCAACTAAGTCAATAATTTCAACATTAATTTTGTGTGACCTTGTTAAAATTCCCTAAGGGTCCTTCAAAATGTCTTTGTCCATATTGTATTTGCTTTGAGGGTCACCTTGGCCAGCATTTACAAGATTTTTTTAAAAGGCAAAAGATCGCTTCTCTCTTCAAATTGATTTTAAAAAAAATACCCACATGAATCAAAGACTGTTTGCACAGGAGGGTTGATTATTCTTTTATTGCCAGCTTTACAGCATCCCTGTCTCTGGTGCCTGCAACCTAGTTATTTAAAAATCTTTTCAACCTTTGAAGACATTTGGAATTCATCCTAAAAAGGATAAAATATTGCTAGAAAACATGAAAATATCTCCAAATGTAATAAGGTGATGTTAATTCAAAATCCAGGGACCTTCTGTTTTTGTTAATTTTGCATTTACACTTACAAGGCTGATAACTGAGGCAGAGGATTACTGACTGGTTTACAGTAATTTATCACATCTCTATACATAGAATTCCCCATTCTGTTAATACAATCATCTGAATTACTGGGATAAAGAAGCAACAAGAAGATGCTAAGAACATTATTTTGGTGAGGGGAGGCTTCAGGCTAGCTCAAGTTAGGTGCATGGGAGAAAATGTAAGCAATAGCACCAATAACAGGAGAGAAGGAAAAAATGATGACCTTCTCATCAAAAGACTTTATGCATTTACAAGAGAGGAGGCTCTCTAAAAGAAATCAGCCTAGACTTCTATGTGTACTGCACATATTAAAACAAAACCTTCCCTCCTAGTATTTCATGGAAGTGGTAAATTTATGTCTAGGCTGCACCACTTCAGAATTGCAAATGAGCTTAATGTCTCCATTAAATTTGAAAGAACAACCAGAAGAACAGCAAAAACAACCAGAAGAAAACTAGAATAGCAGGGAGATGTTCTAGCCTAACATTCTCCTTGACATGCTATCTTACTACACAGATGGATTTGTATCTTGCATGGAGGCGCGCTCTGTGATGTGACTTAATGCTAGACATATAAAATGGTCCAGCCCAGACTGAGGTTTAATGTAGCTTAATGAAATGGGGATACAAGGATAGTTACAATCAGTCCTAACCAGATTAACAAATTTACCTGTTCTGCCAAATCAGATCTTTTTCATGAAGTTTATTTTTTGTAGTTGTGCATGGAGCCTTTGTATTTGTACTTAGAAATGCCCCACCACCGCCGTTGCAGGGAAAGCATTATGAGCATCTGGCTTGACTGCAGTAGATGAAAGAGCATCAACTCAAGAGCACTGACTCTTGTTTTATGGTTTGAGGTCTGGTGAATTACTCCAAACAAAAAAAGGGACTAGGCACTTTTAATACTGGAAGTTCAGTAATGTGTTCTCCTTCTGTTGAATATTACAGGCCTGCACTGAGTTTTTTGTTTTAATACAGGGAAAGGTATATGAAATCTGCCTTTTTATTTCATGGTGAGCTCTGCTTTTCCACCCATGGTCTTGGATATAACACAGATCTTAAGATCACTTGACTGGCTGCCCATTAGTTTCTGGGCCCAGTACAAGGTGTTGGTTATCACCTTTAAAGCCCTAAATGGCTTGGGTCCAACCTATCTTCGGGACCGTCTCCTTCCATATATTCCTCCCCGCACACTTAGATCCTCAGGGAGAAATTCGCTACAGCCTTATAAAACAAGGCTGTCCATGACCTCTCGAATAGTTTCTCCGGCCAACAGAAGAACTCTAAGAACTCCAACTGCACTTTAGTCACAGTCAATAGCTTGCTGTATAATTTATTTTTTAAATTTATTTTATTTTTATGTACGTTTTAATTCTTACATCATTTAATTGTATTTTAGGAGGGGGGATTGAGGGTTTTGGAATATGTTTTTTAATCTTTGTAAGCCGCCTCGATTGCATCTTGTAGAGGGGCGGGATATAAATAAATTTTATTATTTATTATTATTATATGGAAGCTCTGTAGTGTCCTGGATACTCTTGCTGCGGGAACACTGCATAAAAACCAAATCAATATCCATAGGCATACCCAGATGTGGATGCTATCCATTGCTTTTAATATGATACTCATTTGGATGAGCATCTGTTTCTTAAACCTCTTTCTTTTCTTTGCAGAACCTTACTACAAAGATATGTATCAGATCAGTAATGAATTCAGAGAAAACTAGAGTTCCCAATAAGCCAGATCTTTAATTTCTGTTCCAATTACTGTGCATTTTTAAATTATTTTTTAAAGTTAAAGAATACAGATTACGTATTACTATCTGAAAGTTTGTTAGATATTATTATTTGAAGGCTGGTTTAAGCAAGTAGGCTAGTCAGTGATAAAGTTTGACACTGTCTTAGTCATGCCACAAATTATATAATCTCACTGTCCAAGCAACAAAAAGCAAAGAAAAAAAGCTAACTCACAAAGGGGTAAATCTACTGTCAGCTGTTTGATACAGACAGGAAATCCCAAAGAGAGAAGGGAATGTCAGAGACGCTTATCATGGCAAGCTTTTTGCTTACCTTAACTGCAACTGAGAGCACCCCAAGCATGGTCTGCATGCTTTATGGAAGGAAAGATTTGGAAAGATTTTGCTGGAGCAAATTAATCAGTAGCAGAACTAAACTGTATAGTATATCTCAAAACAGATACAAATTTTCTTGCTATGGGTAATTAATGCAAGGATTTGGGCAACATGGACATGGAAATTTTATTATATTTGCAAAGAGCTTTCACAGCCTTGTAAATAATACAGCCTAGTGTGAGAGCTCTTCCAGAGAAAGTTGACTGGAAGCAGAGTTTTGGGGCTTCTTCATTGCCAATGTCCTGATCTGAACTAGATATGGGGCACTTTCCCATATTGAGAATATGTTTCTCATACAGTAAATCTTTTCATCTTTGCAAAACACTAGGTTAGCACTAATTTATCTAGCACAAAGTTAAAATAGGTAATTCTTTAAAAATGCTTGCATATCAGCTCTATAAAACATCGTAGGCTGTACTTCAAATAGAATGGTTGGGCCACACAGGCTGATCATATTTACTTAATTTATATCCTACACTCCTTCCATTGGCCTGCATAGGTTTCCCAGCTATATCCCATCTTGACCCAAACCTGCTTAATTTCAGCATAGTAGCAGCATGACCTGGGCCTAAAACAATTGCTTGTCTAGAGTTTTGCTACAGAAGAGATGGCTCAAAATGTCAGAAGTGGTAGTGGATGGAGTGGTTGGGAAGGAGTATGCACTGATATCACATCCTCCTCCTGCCCTGCATTGCCAGGGCTCTGACCTCAAGTTTTGATCATCCATCTAGGTCTGGGACCTGGATTTCCTGAAGAGGAAGGCTCTGATAATAAAAGCCAGAGATGACATGGGTGAGATTAAGAGGTGGCTGGAAGTGGTATTGGATGGGTCAATCCTGTTTTCCTGACTGGTATGGAGAGGAGAAAAAGACCCTCATTGTCTTTGTAGGTCACATAGAAAGGTTAACTGGGAGATGAGAAATGCTGTGGCTGGGGGCTGGTATTTTCTTGGCACATCCTGGCATCAGCTGTATAGAAGTGATAGGATTTACTTGTCCAATGTGGATGAGAATATGCTCTTTAGGGACCTGTAGTACAGCCCTCAGGTCATTTTACACAGCCTAGTAGAGCCCGGGAGCATAGAAATAGCTTTAATAATAATAATAGCTTTACACCTGTTAGGGAAGACATAAAGAAAAGGAAATGGGGTTTGGTGGCATCCATTGGGTACCTTTGCTAAAAGAGGTTTCCATGACTTGTCCCTAAGGTAATATAGGATCTGGTGTGGGAAGGGAATAATCTGGGGAACCAGTCCAGGGCAGACTCTCTGCAAAATTGTGAGGCCAGGGGAGGGTTTGGCTTGGGAGGATCTTCCTGGTCAGGAACTGCTGGTTGATGCCAATCTTTTGAGATGCAGAATGGCCCTGTGGATCACCCTTGTTGAGAGGGAAGTTCTAGATTTCACCTGGCCTCAGCTGAATTCCACACTTAGCGACTTGATCGCAGGTCAGAGGGATTTAAATAGTTAAATAAAGCTATCCTAGTGTAACCCATCACATCTGTCAAAAAATAAAAGCAGATACAACTACAGTAGCAATTTTATGGGTATGACTTCAGTAAGAAGCTGCAGGTCATTAAATATTGCTGTTTTTTTGTAAGGAGAATTTGTCTGCAAGGTTTCATCAGTTCAGTACAAGTTACTTTATCAACACAGAGAACCTTGGTTCTATGTTTGGTACAAAACATTTTTTTCTTGGCAGTTCATGAAAGCACAAGGAGCATGGTGCCATTCCTAACAACACTGAATCCTCGACAAACGTGTTTGTTTCTGTCTAGTGTTTCCTAAACTTGCACAGAATGACTATAAACATATTTAAATACTGGACCCTTAAATCTGCCAGAATGTTTTTTTCATTGTTCATTTTTAAATGCATGCAAACTCTCACTAAAACAGTCGTGACAGTTCCTAGTTAAAAAAAACCAACTATTTGTACCTAACAGCTGTGGAGGAAATTTAGCCTTATGGGATTTTTCTAATTTATGAGTTGCATGAAATGCACTGGGAAATTATGTTCATCTAATAGTTCTACAGTTCCATAATGAGATCATTCACATTATGTAGACTGAAGAAGTGTATTAGGTGAAGCTGAATGTTGTCAATAATGTCAAAAATTCAATGTACAAATTTCATAATTTCAAATGGAGGTCAGCCAAAACAAGCGTGCTAATGTGGTGTAGATTCTGGGGAAGTGAAACCAGGGCTGCAGGCAGAAAAGTCTCCTTGTACCACCAGGACAGTTCTTCTGCTGGGGACATTACTGTCCCCATCTTTGGTATGCTGCGGCATCACATACATTGTGGCCCAGCTGGAAGTGCAAAAAATGAAAAATAGATACAAAGCTCTTATTGCAAAACTTGTTCATGTTTCAATTGTTTAGTCTATTCTTTATTTCTTTCACAATGAGGTGGTTGACCTTTGCAGCATGACAATAATGAATACAAGAATAATGAGCAACCCAGTGCTATTACCCAAGCACTTTCCAGGCAAGCATTTTCTGAAGATGCCAGCCACAGATGTTGGCAAAACGTCAGGAAGAAACTTTTCTAGAACATGGCCACATAGTCTGAAAACCTCACAAAAAACTATGGATGCCGGCCATGAAAGCCTTCGACTTCACCAGTGCTATTAATTGAGACCCATTAAAGTGGAAGATTGCTGTCAATTAAACCCCCTGGTAGAATTCACATGGAAAAAATGGACATATGTATGAAAATGTTGGTACTGATATGCTAGCTATCCTTATGGAAATACTGGCCAATAAATAGTGTCATGTATGCAATCCTCTTTATTTGGATAGGAAAAGCAATGTACAGACTTCTCTGTGACATCAACAATAAAACCCAAGGAGTAACCTAACCAAAGAGCCATTTTGACAAAAAGCTTTTTGCCAGGTATAGCTGTTGAGTTGGGAGGCATCTCTCTTTACAGCCAACAGAGCTACTTCCACTCCTTAATAATAATAATAATAATAATAATAATAATAATAAATTTTATTTGTGTTTCCCTCCCTCTCCCAAACTCTATAGACAACATACAGTAGGGTAAGGCAGGGAATCAATCGCATCGGAATACTATTCATGCTTCAGAGGGGAAGGCTTGGGAAAAGAGAAAGGTTAAGTCTCTTTTTGAATGATTCCAGGGGGTTACAAGACAGAGCTCCTTGGGAAGACTATTCCAGATCCGCGGGGCTGCTACGGAAAAAGCCCTCTGGGAAGTGGAGACATATCTGGAAGATGGTATTTCCAACAGGTTCTTCCTGGATGTTCTAAGTGTGCGGGGCGGATTATATGGGGAGATGCAGTCCCTCCAGTAACTCGGGCCCAAGCCATGTAGGGCTTTATAGGTGATAACCAACACCTTGTATTGCGCTCGGAAGCAAATGGGCAGCCAGTGGAGATCTTTCAAAATAGGTGTTATATGGTGAAACCTGGATGCACCAGTGAGTGACCAATCTGGCTGCCATGTTTTGTACTAACTGAAGTTTCCAGGCTTGGTACAAGGGTAGCTCCATGTAGAGCACATTACAGAAATCTAAGCGAGAGGTTACCAGAGCATGTACCACAGTTTCAAGATCCCTTTCGCCCAGGTAAGGTCGCAGCTGGCGTATCAACCGAAGCTGAGAGCAAGCACTTCTGACCATCACATCTACTTGACATGTCAACTGCAGGGACAAGTCCAGAAGTACTCTTAAGCTGCGTACTTCATCCTTCAGGGGAAGTGTGACCCCATTCAGGACAAGTGGAAAAATTTCCTTCACTGGGGAACCTATCACCAGTACTTCCATTTTCTCTGGATTTAGACTGAGTTTTCCCCCTCATCCAGCCCATTACCGACTCCAGGCAAGCATTCAGTGCAACAGACCAAGACAGCAAAGCACTCACTCAGTTACAGATAGCCATCCCATTTATAGAACTAAATGGGAGGATATAAAACTATAAGTCTTCCACCCTGATTACTTTGGTGGTCTCTAGCTCACCCTTTACAGTATTTCTCTCCTTACTACAGGCTGTGAAGGTGTGGGATCTCCCACACATGGAGCATTTGTGTTTATATCAACAGGCCTGATTGACAGTTATCACCAGGGGTCACATTGGTGACCACTGGGCTGAACTCCTCCCCAGCCCAATCATGGACCCAAGCTAGGCTGCAAACCCACTGTTCCAACACCAACCACTGCCCCGATCTTTCAGAACAGTTGCAGTTCACCACAATGAGGCCAACCCAAGAAGTAAGCTATGAAGGCCTTGCACTGCTGCCAATGCCTCCTGCAGGGTCTTTACCTTCAGTGCAAGGCTACTCACACACCCATCTACTGTGCAGAAGCTCCACTCTCTTCTCACTCTCACTGTTGTCATTACATGTCTTTCCTCCACTGCCTCCTCTTCCTCTGTTGCAATGCCTGGCCCCCTCTCACCAAGCACTGAAAAACCAAGAAGCCAGATCCAAGGAGAGGAAGCATATAAGCCCTTCAGCTCACCCACTCTCCAGTATCTGCTAAGTTGCAATGCCCAACATTGTAAAATCCAGTGTATCTTCCTGCAGGAGGAGAGCAACCCACCCACCCCATTCACCACCACAGCCATGAAACGTGTTGCAGAAGAAAAGCACAGGTGCTGTTATATATCTCATAACTGCCCCTTCCTTTCTTACAGCACACTAAAGACAATGTTTGTATTTGTAAAAATATAGATATGTAAAGTCAGTATTGTTGGCACAATATAAGCATTAAGCTTCTGCAACCAGTTATTTCTATGGAGGACTTGAAAGTATTTCCCATTTGCTACTACCACAGCAATTGCGCTGCAGCAGCTTCTGTAGCTTGTTAATTATACAGAGAAGGATCTGCCTGTAGGATAAAATCCTGTTTCCTTTGTGTTGCTACCTGCAGCTGCTTTTCATAGTTTCATACATGTCCCTTAAGTAAATGGCCAAATCCTCCCATGTAATCCAACCTGTCCACTAAGAGCAAGCTCTCACCATTGTCATCGTCGTCATCATCTTTATTTACATCTCGCCTTTCCCCAAAAACTGGTACTTGAGTTGGTCACAAATTAAAATGTGCACAATATAGCTAAAATATACAAAAGTACAACATTAAAATGGAATTACATTATTAGCATTTATGAAACAATTTAAAACATACAATTACAAATAACGAAAAGCAGATAACAGTATAATTAATACAGCACATAGCTCTTTCTTTTCATACCTTCAGTTCTAAAAGCCTGTAGGGATACAAAAGGAGCCTGCTTACCAATGAACGGGCAGCAAGGAGGAAGCCATTCTGACCTCCAGGGGAAGAGAATTCCAGAGCCTGGGGCAGCCACTGAGAAGGCCTTATCTTGCATCCCCAACAGCCATGGGAGAAGGGGCTATTTATGTTAGTTCCAGGATTAACATAACTGATAGGCCCACTAAAATTTACCAACAGGTACCTCTCCTTCCCCCTTCCCATGTCCTGCCCTTCTTGCCCCTAGAGTGCCTGGTCAGGGCTTTCTGTAAATTTCACCAACTTTCTGCCAGCCCTTGTGATGGAGGCCTCCAAATAGTTCCTCCTGTCCAGTGAGAAAGGCTGAGGGAAAAGCATAAATGTGCCACAGCAACTTACATCCAAACATCAATATTGGGGATGAGCTCTGTGGCAGCTCAAAGTGGTGATCTGCAGGTGGATGTCAATCCACAAGCTATTGGCTGCTGTCTTTCACTCTGACAACATTTTCCTGCACTTTTTTCATAATGCACACTTATTTTTAAAATTACACACTTAATTGGATACTTTCAAAATGTCTGCATTTTCAAGCTTTTTTTGTCACTTAATTTTTAAGACAACATGCATTTTTCCTGATCACTTATTTTCAAATGTATGCAGTTTTTAATGCTTTTCTTTAAAAAAAAAATGCAAAAATTATATCAAAGTATAATAATAATAATAATAATAATAATAATAATAATAATAAACTGTTTATTTATAGCCCGCTTTTCCTTGGCAGATCAAAGCGGGTTACACAGAAGTACACAGATGTACACTTTACAAACAGTAATCACATAAACATCCACATCAATATATAAACTATTAAAAACAATGTTAAAATTACAAGATTAAAACCATACAATAACTAGCTTAAAGTGCTGGTGCAAAGGGGAGAGAGCAGATATTACAGCATCTGGGGGAAAGCCTGTTGGAAGAGGAAGGTTTTTAACCTCTTCCTAAATAGGTCAAGGGAGGTAGCTGAGCGGAGCTCACCAGGAAGAGAGTTCCAAAGCTGCGGGGCCAAGATAGAGAACGCCCTCTGTGCAGTCACAGAATATTTCGTGTCTGGAACCCTCAACAGTTGCTTCCCGGCCAACCTGAGAGTGCGGGGTGGATTATATGGGGAGAGGCGGTCCTCCAAGTACCCTGGGCCCAAGCCATTTAGGGCTTTATAGGTAATAACCAACACCTTGTATTGCACCTGGAAGCGAATGGGCAGCCAATGTAGAACTTGTAGGACAGGTGTTATATGGCTGGTCCAGGAGCATCCAGTGACCAACCTTGCTGCCATGTTCTGCACTAATTGAAGCTTCCGAGTTTGGTACAAGGGTTGCCCCATGTAGAGCGCGTTACAGAAATCCAACCAAGAGGTCACCAGAGCATGTACCACCATTTCAAGGTCCCCCAGCCCAGGTAGGGTCACGGCTGGCGTATCAGCCAAAGCTGATAACAAGTGCTCCTGACTGTCGCATCCACCTGAGATGTAAGGTAGAGCGACGAGTCCAGAAACACCCCCAGACTGCGAACTGAGTCCTTCAAGGGGAGCGTGACCCCATTCAGGACAGGTGGACAAATATCCATCCCCGGGCCCAGGGAACCAATCACGAGTACTTCCATTTTCTCTGGATTCAAGCTGAGTCTGTTTTCCCTCATCCAGCCCATTACTGACTCCAGACAGGCATCTAGAGGGGAGATGCCACCCCTGGTCACTGCATCAGTCGGAGACACAGAGAAGCATATTTGGGTGTCATCAGCATACTGATAACACCGCGCCCCGTGTCTCCGGATGATCTCTCCCAGCGGTTTCATGTAAATGTTGAATAGCATGGGGGACAGAATGGCTCCTTGAGGGACACCAGATGTAAGTGCCCTCTTATCGGAGCACACGTTCCCCAGCTGCACCATCTGGAATCTGCCCGAGAGGTAGGAACAGAACCACTGGAGCGCAGTATGGATTTTGAGGTCTAAATGTTCTCATTTAGGTCTGAGTAATGCCAATTTGATACGTTTGCTGTGAAATACAAAAAGGAATACATTTCTCACTCATTCCTAGGCTGCATCTACAGTGCAGACTTAATGCAGTTTGGCACCACTTTAACTGCCATGGCTCAGTGCAATGGAATTCTGAGATATGTAGTTTTGTGAGATATTTTGCCTTCTCTTTCAGAGAGCTCTGGTACTACAACAAACTAAAAATTCCAGGATTCCATAGGATGGACCCATGATAGTTAAAGTGGTGTCAACCTGCATAAATTCCATAGTGCAGCAGCAGCCCTTGTTTGCTGATTTTTTTTACAGTGGTTATTAACAAAGTGCAATATTAATTAAAATACCAATGACAACAACATCCTGGCTTTTTCAATGCCTACTTGCTCATCCTTCCACCTTTACTGTCAGCTTCTTTCCCAATATCTGTGCTACAGGTTTCAGTTAAACACTTTGTCAGTCCTTGGGCTACCAACAGTGTACACATAAGGATAAAACCTTATGTATTTCACTCTTGTCCAGTAAGTGTCTCATTTTAATTTAGATACAGTGCATACAGATAATGAAAACCAGAAACAAATCTTCATTGGAGTAGTAAGAAGTAGTGGTAGGGGAGACTGAGGCAAGTCAAACTGAACCTGGAAGGGGCTGTTGTTGCTTAGAATTGGCAGGATACATGGAGTTTCTGCAAATGGGAAGATCTCAGGATTTTCTATAAAGCCTTTTTTATCAATTAAAAATTACATACCACTTCAGTATTAGGCTTGAAACCAGAATAAACACATTGAATCTATTGTTGAATCACCATTACATAGATTCAGCACATATGTAAATTCAATTGATTCAATGGGTCTATTCTAGATTGGGCTACCAACAGGATTTAGGTTTTGGAGTGCACTTCTGAACAATAATAGGAAACATGTGGTCTGCCAAATGTTGTTGGAGTGCAACTCCCATGGTGAGGAATGCTGGGATGAATATTGCAGTTCAACACCATCTGGAGGGTTGCATGATTCCCATTCACTGCTATTGAAGGGAAATTTCTTCTGTGATATTTACCAAGGATCAAGAAAATCATAAAGGGATCATTAATGCAATACAATAGGAAATGTCTTTATGATACAAAAGTTTCACAGATTCACTTGTATATAGTATACAGTGCACAATAATGATGATCTTCCTTTCCCTTTCTTTCTGGTACCAATAACCTTGAATGATAGGAATTTTGTTTTTGGATCTGCTACTTTCTGTGGTGTTATTTGAACTTGCAGGTCCAAACAGTTCCGTTGTGCTTTGGTCAGTCCAACCTCATTTGTCATGATGTTTTATTAAACAGTGTCAAACATGGACATTTTTACACTTAGAATGAAATGGTTCAGTTGTATAATTGCTCGTTTCCTTGATCATTTCTTTTAAAGAATTGGAGACAGAGGTTTGAGATAAGTGCTCCTTTAGGAATGTGCAGCCTGAAGCCTTTGCTTCATATTTCCTGGGAATGGTAATATATGGAAATCAAGAGCATGCATTATACTTTTGCTGTCTGAGGAGTGTAAGCTTCCCAAATATAAATTTCTGGGAATAACAAATTTGATTTCTGCGATTAAACTGAAGCATGTTAATAATACGTGCATATATAGGTTCATTACATAATCACAAAAGATACAGTGTTAAACACTTAACTTATAAATATTGAAATGTGTGCGTAAAGTATATTCAATAACATATTTTCATCATTATCTCCAAGCTTTTTATCCTGTTGCCTTCTAATCAGAGAGGAATAAATGTGGGGTAATTAATATGGTAATGTAGGTCACATATCCTTAATCCATATCTTTTAGAGTAAAGCTCTGATGAACTAAAATTCAGCTGGCTTCACTGGACAGTAATGTTTTATTCAATCGTTCATTCATTCATTTATGTCATTCAACATATAACAAATAAGAAAGTAAGCAGAAAAGAGAGGGGGACTTAATTCGGTTACAAAAATGTATCAGCAACATATTTTTGAATAATTAATTCAATTATATACATGTATATATATTTTAAAAATCTTCTGTTCCTCTCATTTCCTCAATGTGTAGCACTGAAGAAGCAGATGTCCCACTGAAAACTGTTTTGCTTTGGTGATGCATCATTCATCAGCAACCAGCTAGTTTTCTTTTACTAATCTAAAATATATTTTTATTACATATGGAATAACCACCTCCATTAATTCAATAGCAAAAAAACAAGTCTGCAAATAGTCTCTGAGGCCTCTGACTTGATTAAGCTTTAGCTTTCACATATACATTTTGTTTTCACAGGGTATTTTAATTTGTTGGCCCTTTAAAACAGTAAAAATTAGGTAACTCCAAAAATGTGTCCAACAATCTAAATCAATCCACAAGCCTTATTTGCAAATCCTTCTGCCTTCTTTACCTAATCAGTTCTCCTTTCTGTCTCTGTCCTCTAACTATCCTCCATCTTTCCAGATGCAGGACGCTATGGGCTATGAGTTACCCTGGGTGTACTTTGTCAGTCTGGTCATCTTTGGATCCTTTTTCGTTCTAAATCTGGTTCTTGGTGTGTTGAGCGGGTAAGCTGTTGGTTTTGGTGTTCTTTCCCCCCCTCATGCTGCAGCATGGCAAGACTCCAATGTCAGGGTTCTTCCATATCACTAGAATTTCTTCCTTATCACAAACAAAACCAAGGTATATGTTAATTCTTGAGTCAATGTTATCTGCAACAGACCTGTCACATTCGAATATAACAATATGAAGAAGAAATACATGTGTGAAGCTGATTAAGTATTTGATTACACCCAGACTGGGAAAGTTTTGCTTCATGATTGACTAAACCAAACAACTGAACCAAATTCAGCACTGGTGACCAAAGTTCCCTTCAGCTGGAGCCTTGCAATGCTCAGGAACTGAACCTTCCTCACTAATTATCCTTCCGCTCTTCTAGGTCAATGATGCCATAGGAGGGGAGTGGCCCTGGATCTATTTTGTTACTCTAATCATCATAGGGTCATTTTTTGTACTTAACTTGGTTCTCGGTGTACTTAGCGGGTAAGCAGTACCAGGAAAAATGTTTTTAAATTGTTATTTCCATGGGCTTCTGAATTGATGTTTCCATTCATTTTCTGGGAGTGTATGTATGGGGCCTGATCCAAAATCTTCCAAGTGTTACCTGCTAATGTTAAACTCTTTAGAGATGAAGCAGTAGGCAAGATAAATTAAATTGAGTGAGGAATCACTATCAAAAGCCTGCAGTGCTAACCTCTGAAAGATATTTTCCTTGAAGTGGAAGTTGAAACTTATTCCACGCGTGATGTCTCACCCCTAGTAGAAGGAATTAATATCGTAATTGAGCATAAGAGGTATGCAACACTGAGTCTTTTATGAGTACTTCCTATGAGGACTGAGGGGAGGTATAGCCATTTTCATTGTTGGCTTCTCTGACATCACAGAGGTAGTGGCAACTTTGGGTCATCCAGCTGAGGGCTAGAACAAATAGGAAATATTATTATTTGACTTCTATGATCTCTGAATAATGTTTGTTCAAATTAAACCATATGTTACCTATCAGCTTTTAAAAGTCATCTTATTATTCCAATTTGGTTGAGCAGTTTGAGACACTTTGAATGAAACACAAGTCTGAGGGAGAGAAAATACTAAAAACGAATAAGTATAATATCATGATTGAAAATCACTACAATTAAAAAGAAACAGAAGAGTGTGAACACATTGTAACCTACTGATATATTTCTTCATCTGTTCCTTCTAATCTGAAAACTTCCCCAATAAAGCCTGATTTAACTGTGGAAGGAAAAGGTTGTTATTTTTCCTCTTGTCACTAATCTTTTATAAGAAGCTAGAGACAGGAACAAACAAACATCTTGCTAAAACAAGAAAAGATAAGACTCCCATATTTACAATTTGTCAGTTATAAGATACAGGTTGTTTATTGATTGTCTCAGAATTCCTTTGGAAACCCAATCAGCAGGTTTCAGAGCTGCTCTGAGAAAATAGTCCATGTGAATGGAAGAATGACTCAGTCAACAAGTCTATTGATCATTTGGGGTTCTTTGATGAAACAGCTAAGAAACATAAGTAGTAGGTAGTGATTGTAACTTTGTGTGGAAATGAACTTGCAATCAATTCATAAAATGATACCTCATGGATATGATTTGAAGGTGATTTTTGGCTACATGTTAGTATGTAAGTACCCATTGGTGGGATTTTTCTAGATTTTTCATTAGATATATCCAGAGAGTCTGCAATATGAGATGTCTGCTTAATTTAGGCCTTGTAGAATCACTATCAGGTAGGGTATATAACATTGGGTAAGATGGATTGATGTTTGATGATATTAGGAAGTTTCAAAATACTTTTAAAGCCATCTCCTAGTGTTAGGTAGAAATTCTCCTTTATGGCTTGGATATTTAGACTAAAGGACATTTCTAGGGTCCTGTAAGACCTATGATTTAGGTCCTATTTTCCAGTTGATACTCTGAAAGCAGTAAATACCCAGCAGCATTATGAAAACTGAGACTACCAATCTAGATATGAAACATAAATGAGACACTGAATCATTATGTTGCTTGTTGGTTCCCCATTGGTATAACTATATTTGGTCAAACTTCTATGCACAGTAATGTTTATACAGCATTTAGAAGAAGAAAGGCATTATTACCTTACCCAAAACCATTGAGTGGATTTCTTACTGTTCATCTTTTGTTTCTATTTCCATGTCACAAAGATGTGGTTTCAGTACAATTTTTCTCCACATATCTGTGATACATCTATATAACTTCTCAACAAAGCTCTCTGCTAGAACTGATTTACTGAGCTGTTTTTGATCCTGAGGGTTAAGTGGAGCTTTTTGCAATCCTCCACTTTAAAGTCTTTATTATCAGATTCCTAAGAGAAACTGGAGCAAAAAAACCTGGCAATGTGACCGATGAGACTGATATCTTGGCACATACAGTAGATCTGAGTATTTGCCTTCAGCAGAGAAAATAAAACACCTCACCCAGCAACTGGGTTCATTCAAGAGCTATTGGAGTCGTTATTTCCCATTAAATGCTGGTCAGCTTGAAACATTTATAAGAAATAATAATCTCTATAACACCTTGAGCTTCCAAAGTGAAATTGAAGTACAACAGAGAGAACTGTCATAAGCAACTTAAAGATATATCAGTGTATCTCAAACAAAGGAATCACATTGTATCAACGATATGATTTGAATTTAATGTGGACAGGTGAGTTAGTATGGTGGGAAACTTAATATTTTCAGTACAATTTGTGTTAATTCTTTTATCTTTGTTTTTCTTTCTCCTGTTCTCATCTTTTTATCCCCTCCCTCTTGACAGGGAGTTTTCTAAAGAAAGAGAGAAGGCAAAAGCTCGGGGTGATTTTCAGAAGTTGAGAGAGAAACAGCAGTTAGAGGAGGACTTGAAAGGCTATCTGGATTGGATAACTCAAGCAGAAGATATAGACCCAGAAAACGAAGATGAAGGCATGGATGAGGAGAAGCCTCGAAACAGTAAGCAACTTTCTTTTGTTTCACTTTGGGCTTCTAACTGGGTAAGTGTTCAAGAAGGGTTGTACTGTACATACAGCATTAATCACATATATACACAGGCACTAAGAAGGTGACCCAATATCTTGCCATTCACCCTGCGTCATCTATATTTACTATATAACAATTAGGGCAAATAGATAACACAATTAGTACTAACTTTGAAAGATCTTGTATTCCTCTGATATTATTTGTTAGGCCTAACATAAGAAATTAAATACTGACCTGTAATTTTTGCTAGAGGGCTCCCGCACAGATGTTTTAAAACGTGCTTTTACAACAGTTTACAGCTGATCTATTGAATTACAATTTTCCATTTTAACTTTTGTTAATTATTTTGAATGTTGTGAGCCAAGTCAGACTTTAGCAACTAGTATACAGATCAATGTAGCATTGGTGCTGCTTCCTTTTGTTTGAGTGGAACATATCTATACCACCTTTCCACCAAAATGTTTTGGATAAAATATAAAAACAGTAAAATCGGTATAATGCTCAGTAAATCTACAGTTATGGCACTGACATCAGATTTATAATCTCTAGCAGCACTCTGTTATTATAGGAGATATGCCCCACTATAAACATTGCTTTGCTAGTGCTGAAAGGTGTCATGGTTTCTTTCTTTCTTGTTCTAATGAACAAAGTTATCACTGTGTGTTCTAGAACTGAATTGAACTTCAAGAGGCTTTCCCTACTTATTTTTATTTGTTCTCTGAATTCTAAACTTCACATAGAGTATAGCAGGAAAGTGGCAGATTAATTATGGGGTGAAACAGAAGGCTGGGAAGGAATGGCCTGAGGGAACTCTGGCCGTGATCAGGCCTGGACCACAGCAACTGTTAGCCCGCTCCCAAAGTGGGCCTCCACTGTAGGTCTCAAGCCTTGCTGCCAGGAGTCAGTTTAAACCCACTCCTTTTTGCTCTGGTCCAAAGGACTCAAGCACAGCATCAGAGTGGCTTTGGTCCATATTGGGGGCATGCATCATCTAAAAGCCATGCCCCCAAAGCAGCTAGATGCCATTTATTTTGGCCCGCATGTTTCAGGCCAATGTGAGACAGGCAGCAATTAATGAAATGCACTCGTGCCTCCACATTCATTGGGATTAGGGACAAAAGACCCCCATGAATGTAGAAAACCCACAAGTAACAAAAACACTATGTTTTTACCTGAGATAATACCTCTCTAGGAATCTCTAGATTCTCCAGTGCAACTCTGTGGTCAACATCTGCCAAACACTGATGATAAAATTGCACTGGAGGAGCTATAAATGCCTAGTGGAGTATTCTCTTTAGAAATCTCTAGGTCCTTCAGTGTGACTTTTGGTTAAAGTTGACCATAGAGTTGTGCTGGATGACCTAAATACTCCTAGAGAGAACATATTAATAAAATCTGTGAATAACCAAATCCGCGAAAGTCAAATCCACAAATTTGGAGAGATGAGTGTATGTCTAATTTCAAGTTAATATTCCTTTGATGATCTTTTAAATTTGATTTCATTACCAGAATTTCTCTGAAGTCACTGTTCTGTTGATCTGCATTGATTCCCTCTCCATCATGGTGCAGCTTATTATGGCTGAGGCCAGAAATAATAAGCTTTATCTTTCATTCCCCTTTCTTACAAAGAAAACATTGCATTTTGTATAAATTTGTATACACTGTGAAAAACAGTGGTTTTGAATTTTAAAAAGACAATGATTTTTGTGCAAAAATCATGGAAATGAAAAGGGGGAAAGTACTTATCTTTTCACTCATGAGAGTTTACAGCTTTTCAGAGGTGTCTCAGTTTGTCTATATACTTTTCAAGGATGAAAGCATTTGTGACTATTCATTTCTTACTGACACTGATCAGTGTCAGAACATTAGTTTGAATACTACTAGGATTTTCTCCCTCTGTATGTCTTGTGAATTTAGAAGTGCCATTTTAATTTGCTTTCTATCACTCTTCTGTCTTGAAGGTTGAAATGATCACTGGTATTTGTTAGCATGGATTCTGGTCATAACATACATTGTTTTATCTGCACATTAGTAATATCACACTTGGGCTGCTTAACATATATGGGTATATTATTCCCTTTGTAAAAACACATTTTAAAGATTTAAGAAATAGTTCACGTCGGAGATAATTTTAGATGGGGTACTGGGGTAAATGGAAGTAAACAGAAACCAAAATGAGTACTTTCGGTAGCATTTGAGAATAAATTTCCAACTTCAAGTAGTATAAAATTTCCCACTGTTGAATAGCTAATTGCGCTATTCTCCATGGCAGACTGTTAATGCAATTGTGGACATAACTGAATGCTCAAAAAGGAACAAAAAACCTGCAATGCTTTTACATGCCCTTTCATGTACATGGCTTGGCTGAAAAGAATATGTGACCCCTATGGAAGATAGAAAAGTGCAGCAGGAACAAACTGTGCATACATCGGTCCCCAAATGAGTTAGATAAAGTGTTTGTCAAAATTAAGATGTTTAGAGAACACCGCACATGAATGTATATCCATTTAACAGACTTCAACCATCTGTTTCTTTTGCAATTTTCAGAATACTCTAATCCTCATATTGTGAGACAGTAAATAGATTTTCCCATTAGCTACCCCTGGATCAATTAAATGGGTGATTATGTGCACAGAGGAAAACATCCAGCTGACAAGAGGGTAGACCATTGTACTTGGAAACACTAATACTGTTCTCACTTAAAATATTACTGTAGCATATGATCCCATGCACTATGCAGAACTACACTGGTACTGTTTTATCTTCCTTCCAAATAATGGTGGCCATTTTGGTACTTTACAGAATAAAATTGCACACTCTGCATGTAAAATTAATTTTGCAATCAATTCCAGAATGTTACTCAAATTCTGTAAGGTTTATTATACAAAGATGTTGTATATTGGGAAAGGAATACTATATTAACAGAAGAAGGTTATTGGACAGCAGACCATTTTTGTGACTGTTGGAGACAGACCATCAGATTATATACCCATTTATGTAGATCTGCCATAGCAAGTCAGGATAGATCCTCAGTTATTGAAAGCACCTCTGAAAGCAGCAAACAAAATCTGATGGGTTTGGAGGTTATTTTAAATGTTTTTCTGTTGGTAATGCAGAATGGAGTTTCAGACTTCAGGTTTCATGATACATGAACCTAAATGCCAAACAGATTCCTGTTTCCCTTTCCAAATAATTGTTCAGTACAGCCTCTTTGACATAATTTTTCCTAGTACAGTACTGATAACTGGGACAGCTGCCATTAACTCATATCCCTCTGAAGAACAACAGTGTTTTGAGTATTTGTTTTATCTCACAAGTGCTTTTAATTCCATGATCAGATTGAAACTGAAAGCCAGGAATTGATATACTTAATACTGTAAGCCAAAAAGAAGCTCTTGCTGACAGAAACCATATCAGGAAGATAATGAAGAGAAGTGGAGTGTTGGCTGTATAATTTGCTATTGGAACCTGGCTGTGTTGATTCAGCCGGCAGAAACTGATTAAGATATTTCATAAAGGACAAAGTATGAAGGTTAACCTTATTTATGTTAGCAAACAGTACAGCGAAGGATTTTAAAATGTGCACAAGTACTCTAGATCTCCCTTCTGTTTGTTAACAATCATATCGAAATATTTCTAAATAAATCAAAGGCAATACTGGAACCAAGACCGTCCCGAAATAATATTGATAATGCCAATTTGGCAATGCCAGTTTGGAAGCTTACCATTTGTTTCTAAGATCCAATATCAGAGTGGTTTTAGTTCTCACATTCCAGGTGTGATCTTCACATGCAGTGTTTTGGAGTACATTCCACCTATCATCCTTGAAGAATACATAAAATACTTTAGACTGAGCAAATATATTTCTGTGCACCGGACGCTTTCTCTATTTTCACCTTTGTACCTAATGCCCCCCTGTTTCCCACTCCATTAGACCATAGCTTGCATATATAGCAGAATATAGTAGTGATTAGGTGGCCATTGTTTTCTTTATAACAATCCTGGGAGGTAAGTTGGCCTGAGAAGGAGACCAATGTCACCCAGTGTGTTTCACTTCTAAGTGAAGATTTGAATTAGGGGTCCTTCCATCCCATATCCTACACTTTTAACTACTACATTTCAATGGGTTAGGTTGCAGAGGATGAGTTCTTTTAATGTTTGGGAGAACAGGAAAATGCCCCTTTCACCTGAAGTCAGAATTCTTCCATTTAGTCCTATTCAATGTACAGCCAAAACTCATAACTGAAATGCTGCAGGCTTTGTTGAAGTAATGACTCAGTATATGAGATGACAGCAGGAGAGCATCCATGCTTGGATATAACTGCAACCTGCAAAATTCTCTCCCTCCTCTCTGAATTTTTATTTCACCCTTGAGAAGCATTTTTGGATGAGGGACATGAATATCCCTGGCTCAAAGTTGTTGTAAACTAACAGTGTATTGGGACTGAAGTCTAGAATCCGTTAGAGTCAGAGCCTCATGTAGCTGAGCTGGAAAAAATGATAGAAAGCTATGTAATTGCTATCATAACTATGCAGAAGAGGCTAAAATAGCATGTGAAGTGATGACAACTATAAGGTATTGGGCTGCATGTCAGGGTTTGTATCATGTAAAAAAGCCTACATTAAAAAAAAAAACAGAGAGGTTAGAAAAATAGTCAGGGCCATCTCATGTGGGAACTGGAAAGGAGTCCGTAGTTCAGGTTTTTACATTTAAAAATGTATTCACAGTTAACACTAAATAGGATGGCAGAATCTTACAGAACATTGGAGTAATCTTAACTCAAATCTAGATTTCTTTCCATTTTCATAGAATATCCATAGGCTTTTCCAGCTATGACTGGAAAACATGACTGGATTAAAATCAAGCAGTCAATATACAGTGGTACCCCGGGTTACGAATTTAATTCGTTCCGCGGCGCCCTTCGTAACCCGAAATCGTTCGCAAGCCGAAAAAGCCATAGGCGCTAGCGCTGGAAGCCGCGATTTCGTGCGAAAAAGCGCCGAAAAGCACCAAAAAAAATTTTCGTAAGCCGGAAAAAAAAAACATAACCCGGAACAGTTTTTTCCTATGGAATTTTTTCGTATCCCGGAAATTTCGTAACGCGGTGCTTTCGTATCCCGGGGTACCACTGCAGTTGTTATAGTCATGCATTAAAACTGGTGAGACCTAGGCTCAAACCTCTGTCAGTTATTAAGTTTGCAGAGTGTTTAGTCAGTCACTTTCAGCCTAATTTACCACATAAGGTTATGGTGAACATAAAAAAGGGGGAAGATGGCAATGTATGCCACCTTTTTACCTTTTTGATAAAAGGAAGGATGTGTTTTAGGCCCAAAACACACTGCAGTAATAGTCCAGTTTGAAATGCCTTTAGCTGCCCTGGCTCAGTTCTAGGGAATCCTGGGAACAGTAGTTTATTATGGCACCAGAGCTCTCTGACAGAGAAGGCTAAATGTTTTACACAACTGTAGTTTCAAGAATTCCCTAGCATTGAGCCAGGGAAGTTAAAGCAGTCTCAAGTGGATTATTTCTGCAGTGTGTTTTGGACCTCAGAAACAGGCCTGGCTATCTGTCAGAAAGAAAGTAAAGAGTGGTGAAAGAGTTCATATTAAACTATATCTTTGGAAGCATTATTGTTTTTCATGAATTGTGCAATAGGTTCTTATTAATCTGGTAAATCATATTTACTCAAAATGGACTTGGGGGGTTATAAAGCATCCACAGGCTTTTCCAGCTGTGCTATTCTTTTTTTTAACTTGTACTTAATTTTAAGGAGCCTCCTTTTAGAAGTCAGAAATCTTCAGTAGGTTTAGCAAGGACTATAGAAAAGAAAAGCTGTACTTTTCTTTTACACATGCCAGATGGGCAACATCACAGTTTAATTTTAAGTGTCATTTTCTTCACGCATATTTATATTTTATCATTTTTAGTCAAAAAATGGTGATGCCCAGTTCAATAGTATTGTTTTTGAATGCATAGCAGTTTTACTTTTCTGTTTGCTTTAGTGTGCTAATTGAGGCTTTGCTTTAGTGTGCCAACAGATATTCTTAAGTGTCCCTGGAAAATTTAGTTTCCTTTTAGAATAGAAGTTTATGTTTTAAATTTTGCAAACACGCTACATTTTCTCCCAGTTGTTCTTCAGTTTCCAAACATCTAGATGGATGTAAAGTGAGTTTGATATTTTGAGAGCTGTATTACTTGTTGCATTTAATATAGAAAATTTTATAGCCAAGATACACACACAGAAGCAATAAAATTGAATAGCTCACACATAATATTCCACCAAAAGAAGAGTAAGTATAGAGAAGGCAATACCTATTGAAAGGAGTTTCAGTTTGCCAGGACACCTCTAAAGCCACTCCTGTCTGGGAGAAGATCCAGCTCTCCCCTAGCTATGGCTGGCCCTCTGCTTGTCTGGCCCTCTTGAAGCCAGTAAAAAGCATGTGTGCTTCTAAGAGAAAACTGGCGTGCAGGGAGCAAAGGATGATGCCTCCCTACCATACTGCTCCATGTCTCTGCAAACTGCTGTTTTTGTGAGTCTAGTGCCACAATTTATAGATTCGTTTCAGCTCACTAATTTAATACCTGGAGAATAGTACAGTACTGTAAAGACTACAGTTGGCCTTCCACATTTGTGGATTTGATTTTTGCAGATTTGATTATTTGTGTTTTTGATTAATAGGTTCTCTCTAGAATCTCTAGGTCCTGCAGCACAATTCTTCTGGAAGTTGACCATAGAGCTGAGCTGGAGAACCTAGACATCCCTAGAGAAAACACTTCTCTAGACATTTGTAAGTCCTTCAGAATGATTCTATGATCAACTCCTGGCAGATGTTGACCATAGAGTTACACTGGAGGACCTGGAGATTCCTAGAGAGGTATTCCCTTAGGTAAAAAGAATAGAGGTTTTTCCACATTCACGGGGGTCCTTCACCCCTTAACCCCAGCGAATGTGGAGGTACCACTGTGGTTTGTTTTTGTTCCTCAAACATAATTACCGCAAAATAAGACAATGTCATGGAATGATTTGTTATCTGTCAAAAATTGATCCCAAGAGGTGAGGTTGAGGAAGGGTGCAGTAGTGTCTACTTCTGTCTTCCTCCACTGAACTGAAAAATAAAGATTTTGTAAGGAAGGAAGGTGTGAATTGTAAAAAAACTGGGTATTCCACAAGATAGCATGACTGAAGCATCTCTGAAACTACAATTACTATGATAGTAGAATTTACTCTGTGTGTGTGTGCGCGCGCGCACGCGTACTATGTCTATGTTGGAGACGAGAAAAGATTCAATGACATGCAAACACCAAACCAAAAATCTAAAGCAGCAACATTTCTTTTTTTAAAAAGCAATATTACCTGCCGTTTCATTCTCCCTCATACTTAACTGGAAAGAGAAGGTAAATTCAGCCTAGCAAAAGGTAAACTGGCGCATCTGGTATTTATCATGACAGAGAGGGCAAAAGGAGAAGGGAGAGATGCCATACTTATGGGTTTAAGAATGACCTTCAAATGTGTTAAGGATGAAAGTAAAACAAAGTTACAAGAGTCTAAAAAATAAAGGTTTATTGTAATGTGTAGCCTCAATAAAATTATAAAAGATTCTACAATATCTCAATACACACATATATACCAGTTGTCCGTGAGCAGGCCATGAAGAAATACTGCTCCTATTTTTGAATTTAAGAGTGAAAAATTATATGGTGGTGAGTCCTGGTTTCTTCTGGGGTTAGAGATAACAGTAGGACTCTCTTACATGCAGACTGACTTTTTAATTGGAAAAATATGCTTAGGGAGACACAGAGTTTCAAAGAGCAGGAGGGACATCCTTGGGTTCTTTGCAGGCCAGATTCTTCACAGGATGGATTAAACCAGTGGTTTCCTTCCTGTGAGTTAGAGAAAATACCTTCGAAGTAGTAGGAATAGAAGAAAAGAAAATGAGCATTTGAAAAGATAGACTGGTCAAGAAAAAGGAAGGGAAAATGAACAGAGAAAAGCCTGAGAGTTGGAGAAAAAGCACGGAGAATGAACAGAAAGCAGAAGTGGATTTATCCAGGAGGAGCAGAGTTGAAAAGGGCTATAATTTATGTGTTTGGCTTGAAATATGTAGGCAGCTCTTGGGCTGCAGGATTCTAGGGCAATTCTTTTTTCCTCTGTCAACTTTTTAAATGCAAAAACATTCTTCTTCTCCTCTAAGAATCTGTCCAGATGAAATAAACAGCTATGGGGTGAAAACATTTGAAGAACTTAAATGAGAATAGCAGGGGATATTTAAGGTTAGAAATTAGTTTACTGTGACAGCTGTGTGAAGGAAGCTTGCATAACACCTGCCCACACAGGGCCTAATTCAAGGTAATGCTATCAGTTCACCACTTGTATGAATGTTTCAAAAAGTATTCACAAAGTACAAAAAGCAGCCACTGAAAATCCAGTAAACAGGGCTGTTTTTAAAAAAAAATTAAGTTTGATATGTTTTATCTCTTTTCAGTGTCTCTTGAAAGATGTGCAAGAAATATGCACATAAAAGGCTTACTGTATCTATGGTACTGTATAAATATAGACATTTTAGTCAAAAACCCAACCCAAAAAACCTGGGTCAACTTATCCACAGCTCCATGTAAGTGCTGTACCTTGTTGCTGTGTGCCTTCGAGGCATTTCCGATTTGTGGCGACCCAAAGGAGATTTCTTGGGAAGTTTCTTCAGAAGGGTTTTGCCGTTGCCATCCTCTCAAGCTGAGAGAGTGTGATTTGCTCAAGGTCACCAATGGGTTTACATAGCGAAGCTGGGATTTGAATCTTGGTCTCCAGAGTCGTAGTCCAATGCTCAAACCACTACACTACACTGGATCTTAATTCTTATAAAAAAACTAACCATCCCCTTCTCTGGTAAAGTGGTGAAAAGCAAGAGTTTAATCCATCCCAGGAAGACCTTTAAAAAGCACCAAGCTTCTCTCCACTGTGGCACCACTTCTGGTGTTTTGTTTTTCCTTATGATTTTACAATAATGTAATATAACCAATATGAGCTTTCCCATTATGTTAGCAAAACTGCCTAAAGGAACATTTCTGTGGGGAGCTGTGTTGAAATGACAATATATTTAGAAGACAGTACAGTGTGATGGCTAGTAGTTAAGAATACTGGAAGATATTTTATACTGAACTGATTTCAGACTAGGAGCAGGGAGCTTACATAGCAGTTTAGACATGAAGACTTAATGCAAAAATAAAATGATTGAAATACTTTTAAGACTAACTAGTTTTTTATTTTTGCATAAACTTTTGTGGATTTTAACCCATTACTTTGGATGTGGTACTGAGTGGGATTAAGGCCTCAGGATTAAAAAAATTTGATACAGAGTACATTTCTTCCCCCTCCTCCCTTTTTATTTCTTTTTTCTCCTCCTTCCTTCCTTCCTTCCTTCCTTCTTCCTTCCTTCCTTTTTTGTGCTGCAAAAGGCCAATGCAGCTACTCTTTGGCCCTATACAGACAGCCAAAATAAAGCTGCTTCGAGTCACTTTGGAAATATGGTGTTTCAATGATGCATGTGTCCTAAGAGTCTGGAAGCTGCACCAAAGCACCAAATAATGATTAAACTGATTAAAAATCACTGTAAAAAGATGAGACAATTGATATTTGGAAAGTTATTCAGAAATTCATGAAATTATGAACCTGAGATGAAATAGATATTTTCTGATGATGAAGAAGATCACAAAGTGGGATTTGATTTAAGGAGGTTGCTTGGCAACTGACGATAAAAACGTGGTTCTGTGTTATTGTTGATTTGGAAAATGAGTATATTTTCTTGCTGGAAGATATCCAGATCTCCTGCTTTGTTGTATGATCATTTATATCTAAAGAGCAGCAGTGGTGGCAACACCATTATCATCTTGCTTGATCTGGAAATAGCATTCCCTGAGTGACATTGCAACATCTTTTGAGAATCATGTATTGGACTAGTGCTGCTGCGTGTAAATGAGGTACCATCAGTTGTGGACAAGTTGTAAAGCAAGGCAGCTTAGATAAAATCAAAGAGAAGTCTATGTTCCAAAGAATTTGTGTGAAAGTGACAGAATTACCATTATAAGATTTTGTCTGGCATATCAAAGACTAGCTCCAGTTTACACTTTCAAGGATTTAGTAATCCTAAAAAAATGTTCTGATAGTACTGATGCAATCATACTGCTGGATCTAAATAGATACATGCCCGGTACAGATTGGGGCTATGCACCGGCCTGGGGCTAAAATTAAGCCTCAGGAGAGCAGAGCGTCTGCACACTCCCAAGCCCTACCGTGCTGTCCAGGTGCCATCTTGGCACATGTGCCGATGATGTGCCTCGTGCACCAGGTCCAAATGGCACGGCACATGAGGGACGTCATCATGGCATGCAAGCATGCCAATGGTGCCTGTTCTGTGGCGTAGCCTGTGTGGTTGCCGCGTGGTTGCTGCAGCCTGCTTCTGGGGCATTGTTATAGTAAAATTGCCTGGCTAGCAGACCTCTTGGGAATCATGGGAACTGTTCTGAGCTCATTGCAGATGGATGGAATGGAGTGCAAGTGCAGGAAATATTTTTAAAAAGGTCTGGCTGTGTGATGGGTTATAATACAACTTATTGTGCATACATTTTAAAGATGAGATGTGAAGATCCCATTAAATTTTTATTCAGAAATTACAGAGACATGGTGTGTATTATACCTGACACAGACAAGAGATTAGGGTTGAAAACTGAATGGAATATTTTTGATAACTAACTGGCACATTATCTGGAATAAAACAATATATTTAACTATGAGAGTGCAGCTTCCACCAACTTTTAAAAGGATTTCCACTCATTTGTCAGTGACTACTGGCATATGTTTAAAGACTGGATATTGTTTAATATTGGATAATGAAATGACTTTCTCAGGCACCTGAATTTCTTGTGAGATTTCCTTCAACTGGTAAGCTACTTAAGCAAAATTTTCAAGCATGACAAGATTCTGATGACAACCGAAACAGCTACACAGTATTCATGCCAAGAAGAAAGAAGGTACTGACGTCTCAGTACTAGTGTGTGAGATACAAGCACAACAGGAAATGAAATACATTTGCAGGAAAGCAACAATATTTTAGGACTACTATGATTTTAAGTGTTGTGTCCAAGGAAGAAAATAATACCCAGCGTGCTTTCTTGCTCTCTTGAACATAATGGGCGCTGTGAGCTTTCCCTCACTCTTTGTGAAGAGAAGAGTCAATGTATGAATGTCACAGGTACCCACTGTTTGGTCTGCTTCAAGCTCCATTCTGTACTACATCAGGTCCAGCAAATGTCATATTTTAGGAACAGTGTTTGTGATTGCACAACTAAAAACCTTTATAATATATTTGCTAGTGATGATGTCATAGGACTGAGGTGCAAGGTGAGAGCATTCCTCAGTAATCTATTTTTTAAAGTGAAGGTTTTCTTATTTGTACTGTATTTTATTTTCTAAAAAAAGAAATATCTGGTGCCAGTTGAGCATTAAAATGGCATCTCTGATGAAATGTATGTATCAGGAGTTTCTGTTTGCTTATTTATATGTTTATATTCCACTGCCTGCAAATTGCTTCAGGCATCTCACAATATAAAAACATAAAGAATTTTAAAAATCCCAAACTAAGCATGAATTTTAAAATGAAACAAAACTTGAAATTGTACAGCAGTAGCAGCAGCAACAATAACTCAACAAAATATCTAAATGAACAGTTATATTTGATTGACTTGATTTTACTCATGAATCAGAGAGGGACACATTCTGAGCTGCTGTTAGTGCCCTCAACTCTTCCAGACACACCAGACTGCCCTTTCTCTGGCCCCAAAGGAAAGTGGATTTCCTCTCCTTGAGGTTTTAGGGTTTAGCTGTTGCATTGGTTTCTATTTTCACTTTTCTGTTCTTCTACTCTTGCCATGAAGACCGACTAGGAGTAAATCTGTAAACCTTTGCCTAGACTGGTGTGAGGATTAAATGGAGGAGGGGGTATAAGCTTCACTTGCTTCATGAAAGATCACATTGACAACTACAACAATGACAACAACAGTGTAAAGATTTCATTTTAGCTCTGTACGAAAGAGAAAGGGCATGTCTACATAGGCCATGTAACCTGGTTCCCCCCTGCCCCAGAGGTATCCTGTCCACACAACACAGAGCCAAAGCCCTGATTTGAATACGGATTGTCTTCATAATGTGAGACCAGTTCTGCGCCAATTCTGGGCCATCCTTCCCTTACACTTCCTTTAAACCAGTTTAAAATAATTTACCTTTTGCTCCAGATTTTCCAACAAAATCTAGAGCACTCCAGAGCAATGTAGGGTAGATGTTTTCATGCACGTCCTGCTGTGCTGGCTAGTGTTCCTGCCACTGGTGCAAGTTTGCTCCCTCTGAGATCACAATGAAGTGTCCAGCCATGTGATCAACACTGGGGACCTTGTTTTCAACCTCAAAGGGAGTGGCACTAGCAGGTGATGTAGCAGAACACATGTGTGGATAGTCACCTGGTGTCACTCGGATGTGCCCAGGTAATAGGTGGAATTAGGGTCATCTTTGGGGTCAGAATGCTCCAAGTGCAGTTTGGTCAGTGTAGACCTACCCAAAGTTTTTTTTTTAAAGAGATAATTCATGTCATCCTCCACAGAGAGAGAGAGAGAGAGAGGAGCCAATTTGCTGTAGAATACAAACATGTTTAATCTTTGAAAGTTAATATTTGAAAGACAATATTCTCTCATACAAGCCTGCTTAAGCTTTAGGATCTTTGAGGGAGGTCCTTCTTTTGGTCCCCCATCCTTACTGAAGGCATAAGGAAGGGTTGGTTGGTTTAATATTTCTTTCAGGTTACAGATTCCATACTAAAGAACTTTCTACTTTATCCCACTGGCCTTTTGGAAAGCAGGACTTCGGCAATTATATTTGGTTGCTGTGGAAGAGACTTTTAAATTGCTGGATGTTTATTCTTTTACTGACCTGTTTTTACTTCTGTTTTTTATCTATTTTGTTTTTTCATTGTATTTGTTTGGTTTGATTTTAACATAATTGGCCACCTTGAATTCCGTTCTTTAAGGCAAACATAAAGTATAAAACTAATAAACAGATTATTAAGTAAAAGAAAGGGTGAAATATGTAAGCTTTATTTGGGTGCTATATGCCAGCTTTATTTGGAAATCCTTCCTGAGTAAGAAGTTAGACTCTCAAGGATTTGTTCTATAGGTATATTTATGGCTTTAGTTCAACACCTTAGTGTATTGAACAGGAGAACACTGAAGGAGAACATCTGATGTGAACAGCCCCCTCTGTTGTAATGTTTTACTTTTCCATACACTTTTGTTTTCATTTTTCATTCTTAATCCCCATGATCAAAGATGGAGGTGGCTGTCCTATATGTAAGCTGAGTTCCTTGTTTCTTTTTCTTTTGACTGTCCTTGGCTGCATGTTCTCTGTTGATGTCTTGTTCCTGGTACTTGACCATCTTGTCTGTGAAAGGAAACGCTCCAGCTGGCTTGCCTGATAAGAAGAAAGGAAAGTTTGCTTGGTTTAGTCACTCCACAGAAACTCATGGTAATGTTCTAACGTTCTCTGTATCCACCTTCTGTGTGTACTTGTATGTTTCTGTGTACTGTGGTACTTGTGTAATCTGTTGGTGCATGTGTTTGTCTCTTTCTGTTGTTTCTGCAGCATCCTGTACTTGTGCATGAGATGGCAATTCCTATTTACAATCAACCTCTTGTAAAAATTTTCAGAATTGTATCTCATGCTATTCAAAAATGTCTCGAAGATGTTCCATGATGTCCCTAAATAATTATACTTAATGTCTTTTAAGCAGCCACTTGGTCAAATTCTGATCGTAGGATAATTATGGCTGTTTCCTGTACATCAAACAAATATCTTTGTTTCTTAGATGACTATTGTGGAGAGAGTTGTCATATAAACATATTTTGTGTTATTGAAAATGGATATAGTAGCCAAGTACAGTAACTGATGCCCAGTGGGGCTGATTGGGTGAAGGGCAAGATAGCTACTTGCAAGTAGATTGAAGAGTAGATGAAGGCAGTCTTCACAATTCATAGAGTCAGTGGCAAATAGAGCTAGGGACAAAACAATGTAACCTCAAGAGGCATGTAATTTCAAGATCATGTGTGTAAACCAAAATGTTGAGGAAGTGAAGTTTAACTCATATAACAACACAAAAGCACTCAGGTTATCCCATAGTTTTCTGCTTCTTCATAGAGTAACAGAATCACAGAGTTGGAAAGAAACTTGTAGGCTATCTAATCCAACACCCTGCTCAATGCAGGATCTTCAGCTAAAGCATCTCCAGCATATAATTGCCCACTTCTGCTTTCTTATCAGAGTTATAAATACTAAGCCTAAGCTACTACAAACTCTCCAATGCTTCATTTCTAAAGTAAACTAATTTTCAAAATCTGCAAGTGTTACCTTCTGTCCCCTGTTTCTTAGAAACTGTAAAAAAATCTTCTTGATCTTTTATAAAGCTGCCTGTTGATTGTTTCCCCAACAACATAGACAGTTTGTCCATTTCTGCCAACTTAAACATCTTTAATAGCCAGTCTTCAGTCTTTGGAATCTCCATGTTTCTCCACATTGATGCATATAATATATATAATAGTCTTGCTGCTGTGGTCATATATATATATATATATATATATATATATATATATATATATAATTTTAAATCATACTGACATTTTACCTAGAAGTCCCAGTAGAAACAGTTCTGGTTCAAAAGAAATTTTGGCCTTAAGTCTTTTCTTAATCATCCCATACATTAGTTTCCAAAAAATTCTTGTCTTGTCACACATCTGCCAGAGATAGTAAAATGTTCCTTCCTGATACTTGCATTTCCAACACACATTTTTAAAACCTTTATATATTTTAAGTAATTTTACTAGAGTTAAATACCATCTGTACATCGTTATATAAAAATTCTCTTTTGAGTAATAATGTAAGGTAAACTACAATAGTTTTTCCCATATTGTTCTAATTCAATGTTATAACCAAAGTTTTGGGCCAGTTTTACTGTGCAATCTTTAATTTGTTCACCTTCCATTTCTATTTTTAATAAGAATCTGTTCAGTTTACTAATCAGCTGTATATCATCTGTACATAGATGCAGTTCAAATTCTGTTGTTGTTTTGTTTTTTAAAAAACATATAATATTTTGCCCATTTTATATCTTTTCCTTAGTTGTTTGCAGTAAGGCAGTTGAAAATGATATCTCTTTGTAAATAAATCTTTGTCTTCAATATGAATTGACCATTCTCTGACAGTAACAGATCATTGTATATTACCAGGTTTTCACTTCCACTTTTGTCTGGTTTTTTGTTGTTTTTGTTTTTTGAAATGTGCAATTATCTTGTCTATTGAATTGCACACAAAAAGCCAACTGAGGGACACAACTTCAACATCAGGATTACAAAGCAGAGGAGGAAAAAATATCCAGCAAATACATGAATTCCTGCAAAGAGAAACTCATAGATCATAATGGAGTTAAAACTCACAAAGGAACATACATTAAGCAATATAATTATCTTTTGCTGCATCCCTGCTATGTAGGCTCTTTGTAACATCACAGTTTGTTACTATTCAACATATATTATCTGTCCCCATCTCAAACCGCTCCGAATGAAATTCAGACTAGTTTCACAGCAACAGCACTCCGTTTTCCGACGTATAGATACAGATAAACTGAACACCTGTGCACATACTGGGAACAAAGGTTTTTTATATGGATAACGTAATCCTTTTCTCTATTGGAACAAGGGCTTATAACACATTAGTCAAATAGAACATTATTTAATTTTTATAATCAAGATAATCAAAGCATTTGTGTACCATTGTTGAATAAATCACATGACTTAATGACTTCAAGTAAAACAGTAGATAGTAATGGAAGGCCTCAAATCACTCCCATTTTCTCTTGCTTCTGAAACTCTTCTACAAAAGTAGTAGATATGTATACTTGAAAATGTTTTCAATATGGTTGGTATTTAACAAAACATAGGTGTTTAGCGAAAAATGTTTCTTCTTTATGGTCTCAGTGAATCACACAATTGGGTTTTACTGCACGCTTCTAGAATAGCTAGGCAAGATTTTTGGTGGTTGCTCTGCCCATCCTATATTTATCCAAGATCCCCAGTCATTTACCTCAGTTCCTTTTCATCCATTGCCTTAGCAGCATCATGTAACTTTCTATTATATCATACGTACTTTGATGTCGACTTTGGCTCACTCCTTTGACTACTCTATCATCTGTTCCTTGGAGTCTAGTTTTTTAAAGAATTAGGTTTGTTGGGCCTTTCAAAACTTGGAAACAGAAAGAAAAGTCACTGACTCTACTTTCCTCCATGTTGTAATGGAAAGAGATTGTGTGAATCCATCCATAACAATCCATAGCGACAAGCTAGTTAAGAATGTATAGCCTTCTGGAACAGAGTGACATGCTTAACCACATGCCAGCAATTAGGGTGAGGCTGGATGCGTATCAGGTAGGAATGGTTGACATCTAAACAACTCGTGCTACAGTACAAATTAGATTTAATGACCTATATAGTCTTGAGAGCTCTGTTCTATTTCCTATCACATAAAATTGTATTGTTGACATTCCTTAATAAATCCCCAAAAGTTGATGAAGTCTTATAACAGGACTTGGAATCAGCTCTTCCTTTTTGCTTGGCTTTAGGTCCTTTTCTCCAATACATCATTTTCATGGTCCCAAAAGAAGGACAAATTAACAAACCAAGCCCTTTTGTCATGTATATTTACTTCTCTCCTGTTGTTGTGTTTGTTTAGCTCTTGCATAGCAGGATTGTAACCTGTTTGACTGCGGAGATTAATGAATAAGATTTTAGGCTTCTTCAAGCACAGTACAACATTTTGATTAAACTTCTTAACTACCAATGTCATTACCAATATACATATTTGCCAGGTGTCTGCCACAACAGTTCTGAATTGCCTAGGGTTTTGAGATTAATCTGCATAATAGCAATAGTAACCAAATGTGGCATGTTTACAATCTGAGTGTCACACTGACATTTTACAGCATTTTGTCAGCATTTAATTTTTAACAGGGTCCATACTGAACTGAACTGGATGGGCAATAATATGATTTCTACCTACCAACTCATTTCAGCACAAGTTGAAACATGGGCAAAGGGCTCCTTATTCCCACCCTTCTTAATGTGAGTTACAGTAGACACTGGAAAAGTTACATCTCCCAGAATCCCCTCCAGCCAGCATGGCTATGATAGCTGAGGAATTCTGGATATCATAGTCAAAAAATCCTTTCCAAGCTCTTGCTTTGCCTTGTGTTTCATATGGGGAAACTGACTGAGGTGCATCATGGGATGAGATATTTCTGGAGCCTTGGAAAGCCTTAGAGCCACAAGTTGTCTATTCTAAGTACACGTTGATAGTGTTAAATGTTTGAGACTTTCAAACAGGTTAAACAAGCAACTTCAAATAAATCATGGATAAATAATATGTTTTAAGCATCACAAAGTCCTGATAAGCTCATGATTCTGGGAGATGAGCTAAAATTAATGGAGTGTAATAATGCCTTGATATGCAAGAATTTAAGCTGCTGATTAAGCACTACTTCTTTACTTTATAATCTTTATTATATATCCTTTATGATTCAAAGAAAATCAGTAGTTGATTTTGCTGTGGATGTCACCAAGATTCTGCAAATACAGTTTAACCATGTTGAAGTATGTAGCCACTAGTTCAGGGCTGGGCAACTGTGAGAGGCTAGGGGCTCCACATCAAACCTCCACATCAAACACCACCACCGCTACTCACCCCACTGGAAATAAAATATTTTTGCCCCAGTTGCCCCCGTTTACCCTATGGGCCATGGGGAGCACATTTGCCATGTTTGGGGGGAATGTTTTGATCCCTAAGGGACCTGGGTCCATATGCAACTGCAGGACATATTTTTGTCCACTCCTGCTCCAGTTTTTCTTCCTTATGATGTCTTTGATAGTCTTTTTAGCAAGTAATAAGGAGTACATTGTGACTCATTTATAGATGGCCCTACTGGGACTCTATCGTGGATTCTTCATCTTACATTACTATTCCTCTGAATTTTTCATAATATCAAAGAGAAAGGTTGCAAGGTAATGTTAACAGTTCAAATCTATGGTCATTGGAGTCCACTGGACAGAGTATCAGATGAACATTCAAATGGAGTGAATTCCCCTTCATGCTGCTAACACCAAGAAGTCTATATCCTAGGTACACCCACCTTATCTTAGGAGGTGGGGAGATCCAGAGGCACGCCTCTAGTAAAGATTGTGACAATAGGTAAGAGGCATTATTTGTTTAACCGTCCAGATCTCAGAGTATTTAAAGATATATAGAGGCTATTAGATGCAAATTATTGTTGTACTATCTATATAGTGAAACTGATAGTGGGAATTTATCAAAATAGTTCCCTTGAGAACCCATCCACTTGGTCATCCTCCTTCTTCTTCATAACTAACAGTAGCTGTGCCCTTTTGCTAAGCCAGTGCCTCCACCATCAGTAGCTCCTAATTTATGAATGCACATAAATTACTGACCATTTACTATTTTTCCCCTTAATCCTTGCAGTGAGCATGCCTACCAGTGAGACAGAATCTGTGAACACAGACAACGTAGCTGGAGGTGATATTGAAGGAGAAAACTGTGGTGCACGGCTGGCGTAAGTTCAACTGCATTTATGCTTGTCTCCTTCTTGTTCCACCATTGAGCTTGGTTGATCTTGGTTGATCTTAAAGTCTAAACTAGAAAGCCTTATTTCAGAGTTAGGTTTGTCAGAACATCTAAAGAATGAGATAATTACCTAGAATAAAACATTCTTTTTTCCATAGCGTCAGAGTTTCTCATAGAACGAATATATGAAAAAATGACCTCTTTTGCTCTCCACACAGTTCACCTTCCCACTTTCATTGCCCATATTTCTTAACTGCCATCAGAAGCCCAGACACACCACAAACTAAATTAAAAAGGCACTGATGGCCTTCACACTTTTCTTTCCCATGTACAGTGGTATCATGCTGAGAACAACATGCAGTGTAAGCAATAGCTGCACTAGGAAAATACCACATAGGCAAAATATAGGGGGAGAAAGCTTTGTGCCACATGTTACAAACTGAAAAGAAATAATGATATATCTTCATGAGAGCGCTCCCATCCTTTATGTATCGAAGATGCAAGGTACAGCTCTTAAATGCTTGCTCTGGCGGGATACAGACTGCCCAAAAGGGCGGTCTGCCGCCGCCCTAGTTTGCTGCGCGAGGGAGCTGCAGCGGACAAACCGCACGGCTCCCTTGCACAGCAAAAAGAACCCACAAAAAGCAGGTTCTTTTTGTGACACAGTTGTGACACCACAAGGTGCCAATGGTGCACTTGCGGTGTCACAACCGCGCCGAGATGTGTGGATGCCTTGCGGTGTCACAACCGCGCCGAGACGTTTGGACGCTAGGCGTCTGTCACGTCAAAATGGTGGCGCCCGTATGTACAGGGTGCCACCATTTTGACGCCCTCGTCACATGCGAGGGGCATCTGAAAGCGCCGCCCCTCACACGTGACGACGGCACCCCATAGCACCTCTGTTTCCCCTCTGGTACCTAGATGTAGTGATGCATTTAGAAGTCTGCACCACATTTTCCATTAAATCTAAAATAGCAGAATCTACAGCATTTCCAATACAGGTTTCATCCTATCTGTTTACATCCTGTCTGATTCAAATGGGTCTCAAGGTGGCTTAATATTTAATTGCTGTAGTAATGCTTTATATTTAATTACTGAAATAAAACAGCACAAATACAGTGAAAATATAATGTGGGTCAAAGCATAAAAGCCACTTCTTTCCTGAGGTTTGACCTGGCCATGAAATTTCTGGTAGTGGATGCCACAGATACCAGGAAGCTTCAGATAACTCCTCTTCCACATATTAAAGACTACAACCTCATCTGCAATACAGAAATAATACAGTTTGACATCACTTTAACTATCATGGGTCCATCCTATGGAATCCTGGGATTTTCTAGTTTGTTGTGGCGCCAGAGCTCTCTGATAGAAAAGGCTAAATATCTCACAAAACTACAAATCCCAGAATTCCATAACATTGAGCTACGGCAATTAAAGCAGGGTCAAACTCCATTATTTCTAGAGACTATGTCAGGGAATCATATCAGCTCTAGACCTGCTCCCTTCCCATAACAGCACAAGAATACTTCTTCTAATAGTACCCTCACTGGAAACACTCTTTTTTAACACTGATTTTCTACAATATTCTGCTTTTGATACTAATCTATAATCATAATAAAGTTGGTTGGTTGGTTGGTTGGTTGGTTGGTTGGTTGGTTGGTTGGTTGGTTGGTTAAAACATTTACCTGTTGTCTATGCATTCATACTACAGGGGACCCTTGATATCTGCAAAGGTTTGGTTTCAAGCCCCCACCCTACATGGATACCAAAATCCGTGGATGCCCAAGTCCCATTTAACACAGTGACACAGTAATAAAATGGTATCTCTTACATAAAATGGCAAAAGTAACTTTTATTTTTTGGAAGTGTGTGTGTGTGTGTGTGTGTGTGTGTATTTTCAAGCTGTGGATGGTTGAATCCTTGGATTGAAAAAGTGGATACAAAGGGCCGACTATATATAGGACAGAACTTTTCATATGTGTTCACATAAATATGCAAGAGTATATTCCTGATTGTATGGAAGAGCTCTGAATATATAGAGCAGTAACCAGCCCTTTTTCATGTCAGCCAAATATACAGATGGTACAGAGGCATTTCCAGCATATGTTGGAATGTTATATACGCATGTGGTTTTAGCCATGGTGAAAGTCAAGAGTAGGAAGCAAGGCTAGTTCACATGGCATTATGCCCTTCTCCTTCCCCCAGTGTTACTCTGGAGGGGAAATTGTCTGAACGTCTGTATTGCACTCTCTATGGAATTTCCCAGCATATGCATGTTTGCTCTGTAAATTGGCCTTCTGGCATTTATTTATCTATTGATCTATGTGTCTTAATACTTTTTCTGAACTCTTAGAAAGTGAAGGCCTTTCATAATTCTTGAGGGAGTTTATTCCACTGTTATTTATCTCTGGTCAACAGAGCAACAGAACAACAGAGCCCTCAGGAGAACCATTCATGCAGGTCTCAGAAGGAGATAGTTTGTCCCTTAGAAATCCAGGAGACATTGTACCAGCAGTAGGCAGAGTAGCATGAAGGAGAGGAAAAACCAAGGACTGTCAGTGAGAACTTTTCTCATGTTTATCTATTTTTGACACATTCCGAATGAAGACTGTAATATCCAGAAAATTCCTGCTTTCTAGAAAGGCTTACCAGCATTTGGCTTTTTCTAACAACCTGGTCTCACTGAGCTATCACTTGGATTGAGGGCACAAGAGAGTTGCTTTCCCCTTTGAGAGATCCTTAGAAAGATTTTCCTCCTGGGGAAGAAAGTTCCAATCAGGTTTATGCATGGCTTGAGGCTCATATTTTAGGAGACAATTTGGTAGAATTTCTGGTTCCAAGAGGGAGAAAAATCTTTATGGAATTGCTTGCATTAAAGCCACCTAAAACTGTTTTTTTTTTAAAAGTAATGTTATTATAAGTCATTCTGATTTGTCCATTGAACATTTAGTACCATTGATCAAAAGAAGAAGATGGGCCAGTTCTATTCTGAGTGCAAATTAGTGTGAAGAATAGAGAGGCACCAGGGACAGAACTGTCTCCATAAGACAAAAAATTAACATTTCATGAAAATTTTTATCAGGTTCCAAACTAGGAACATAGGGTCACTTCAGATTGCTGTCTGAAAAACAAAAATTACTGTAGTTGCTGGGGTGTGCAGCAAACAACACATTGTTAATTATTAGGAAGAAATAAATATTAATGCAAAAAAATAAGGAAAGGTTAAGCCATGGGAAGAGGGCCAATGGCAATTATACATACAGCTACTAAAAATAACAAGGTCTGCTTTCAAGCCAAGAGCTGGCAAGCTTCTTTGCAAATGAAACTGCCTTAAATAGATAGAATCCAAAATTATGCATAATAATACCTTTTATTAAGCCAGCTGTGTTCATAGACTAGCAATAATTCTCAGTGTATAGAGAAATTCTTCAGAAAAGGATTTGACATTTTTATTTAAATCTTTACAAGTTTTAGACCTGGTTCACACACTAATGTACATAATTTGATGTCTCTGTCTTACATTCATATATCCTTGGTAGCTGAATAAATGAACTGATCCACAGTATCCTAGACAGAGGCTATGTCTCAGGCAAAATAGTAGAATTAAAATGGTGACCACCTAACACTAGTTGGAGGGATGCAAACTGGAGGAGAACTGCCATCTGCTAAACTGGGAGGGTGGGAGGTGGTCCAACATTGAGGTCTCATCTAAGCTTTGAGGCAGCTCTGCACAGGTTCCTGGATCTTTTCCCCCCAAAGGCTAATAATTAAGGTCAGCCTAATAGAAGTGGCTGTTGAAATGTCTATTGTCTTTTTTTAATGAATAGATGAATGCAATATATTTGCTGAACTCCCATTTAAGGAAGACACAATACAATGCTGAAGAAGTAGAGCTTCATAATATGTGACTCAGCATGGCCACCTCGAAATGGATTAGTCAGTTCTTAAGCATTTCTGCTTTGTCTGAAATCTTCATTTGCAAAGAGGACAGCCCAATTGACTTTCATAGTGGGAGCTCAAAACAATACAATCTCAGGGTTGGGAGGAGGCTATTCAGTTGAAAATGCTACATCCTGAAAACCTTTTAAATAATGAAAATGCTCTTTCAGCAGCAGTAACATCTACCAGTCTTTCAGTCTATTTCCATGGCAGCTTATCTTGTGTTCCGCTGGTTGGTAGAACAATTTCTGCATGCCATTGAAGCACTCAGCATCCAGGTTTGAAGACACAGGAAGAAGCTGATTACTGCCCTTTGTAAGATTTGCTGATACTACAATATTTGTGGGTTAATAAGCAATGGAAATCTTGAAAAGAGCACCTTATGCCAAATTTTCTTTATTTACTTGCACCACTATACACAGTGTGAAATACATCTTGGCTCATATGGCAGACCATACCTTCTCCACTTCCCCCTACCATGAGATAATTTCAGTTATTATGCAAACTATGCACATTTTGATCTATTCATAGTTCACATAAAAGCAGAGGACACCAACTGCAGGCATGTGGAAAAAAAGGATGTATTAAATTAAAAAAACAACTGAAAGCCCCATTAATTTAATCCCATTTCCAGCTGTTTATGAGAATGGTGACATATATTCAGTATTTGGGTTGTGATCATGAACATTCAAAATTTGCAACTGAAATAAATAAGTAAATGACAGCTTAGATGTAGCATTATCTTCTAGGTTTAAAATGATGGAATAATTTAAGTTCTATGAATTTTTCAACCTCCTGCTATTATCCATTTCCTAAGGATTAATGCATGTTTCTGATATATGCATCTGACCTGAGAAAAGTCACTGATGGTCTCTGTTTTCACTTTTGTCTTCAAGGCAGGACTTTGGGGCAGAAGACGAGAATTCCTCTCAGAATAAACATTAGGAGGTTCCCAAATGCAGAAGAACTAATTTTCCACATTTTACTAGTTGTAGGGTGATTAAGTCCAGAGTCAAAAATAGCATTTAAACCGTGAGATATCTCTCCAATATTATTCAGCACACCCTTATAAAAATAAAAGTAGATAAAACAGCGGCTTATAGTTATACCACAAAAGGAGTTAAGTTACCCTTTGTTAAATTACAACCATAATATTAGTATATCTTCGTATTTGGAAAAGGCAACTGATTCTGATTAACTACAGTATGTATTTGTAATTAGTTACTTTCAAGGTTTGCAAGAGATACTGGTAGGATAGCAACAACAGCCCCTCAGGTGTTCCCTTTATACCTTCTAGCCATTCCCCATTCCTCTGCTGTTGTACAAAGCCGTATGTTGGCAATACAGACTGTTCTATTCCCTTACTATGACCTGCTGCCCACTACTGTGCAAATGAATGCTATTGCATTCTCAATATTCAGCAGGCAGCCCAGTTTGTATGTGGAGTAGGGAAAAGTGGCATTGCAAAATGTCTTCATCCCTGCTATGAAAAACTGGTAATCAGAGATGTAGTACTTCTGAACTTTTAAATTGTATGTAAGCATTATGTTTTATGTATATAATGAGCAGGCATGGTGTAGTGGTTTGAGTGTTGGACTACAACTCTGGAGACCAGGGTTCAATTTCCCCCCCTTGGTCATGGAAACACACACCTTGAGAGAGTCACACACTTTGAGCCCCAGAAATCCCCATGATAGGTTTGCCTTAGGGTGACCATATGTTGGAAATGACTAGAAGACACATAACAACCTCAACAAGCGTTACAACTAACATGCATGGATATCTTCTATTAATTTTTCTAATCTCTATGAAATCTTATAGACCAGTAGCCATCACCATATGTTGTAGCAGCAAATTCACTGAATGGTGTGCTGTGTAAAGAAGTACTTTCCAAGTGGATCTGTAGGATTGTTGGCAGGAGTAGAATGTGGATCTTGCAAAGTGCAGGTTCTGAAGACCACCACCACCCCTCCAAAAAGGGACTATGCTATTGCTGCTATATCCAATAGTTTTGTCAAGTAATTTCTTCCATAAAAGATGTGAAGTAGAAAAGAGGACAGGATGTTATTAGGTAATATGTTAGAGTTTTAGAAATCTTTTGCTGCACCTTCAAAAGCACCAGAGATAAAATTATTACATGCATGAGGAGTGGAACAACTGCCACATCTGTTAGCTTAATTAAATAAAGCATTCTTCAAAATGCCACTCAGACACTTTGGTAAAAGGCAAATAAATAATGCTTAATTTATCCACTGGCATTACAAGCTATTTTAATTTCATTTTTCCAACCAGGATCAGTTTGCTGTTTTGAGGTCTTCTGAAATGCTGATGGTTTTGATTATCCTTTTAAAGTTCAGTGATCTGTTGTCTACTTTGGGGCAAGAAAAAAAATGGAGCCAATTTTTTTTTTATCAGTGGTAGAATCATAGAATCATAGAGTTGGAAGAGATCGCAAGGGCCATCCAGTCCAACCCCCTGCCCTGCAGGAACTCTCAATCAAAGCATCCCCAAAAGATGGCCATCCAGCCTCTGCTTAAAGACCTCCAAGGAAGGAGACTGCACTACACTCTGAGGAAGGAGTGTGCTCCACTGTCCAACAGCCCTTACTGTCAGGAGGTTCCTCCTAATGTTGAGGTGGAATCTCTTTTCCTGTAGCTTGCACCCATTGCTCCGGGTCCTTGTCTCTGGAGCAGCTGAAAACAAGCTTGTTCCCTCCTCAGTATGACATCCCTTCAAATATTTAAACAGGGCTATCATATCACCTCTTAACCTTCTCTTCTCCAGGCTAAACATCCCCAGCTCTCTAAGTTGTTCCTCATAAGGACATGGCTTCCTGGCCTTTCACCATTTTATTCGCCCTCCTTTGGACACGTTCTAGTTTTTCAACATCCTTTTTAAATTGTGGTGCCCAGAACTGGGCACAATATTCCAGGTGGGGCCTGACCAAAGCAGAATAGATCAAGGCACTATTATTTCCCTTGATCTAGATACTATACTTTTACTGATGCAGCCTAAAATCGCATTGACCTTATTAGCTGCCACATTGCACTGTTGACTCATGTTCAACTTATGGTCTACTTGGACTCCCAGATCCCTTTCACACGTAGTTTCATTCAGCCAGGTGTCCCCCATTCTATATCTGTTCATTTCATTTTTCTGCCCTAAGTGCAGTATCTTACATTTCTCCCTGTTGAAGTTCATTTTGTTAGCTGTGGCCCAACCTTCTAGTTCATTCGAGTCATTTTGAATTTTGATCCTGTCCTCTGGGGTGTTAGCTACTCCTCCTAATTTGGTGTCATCTGCAAATTTGATAAGTATGCCCCCGATTCTGTCATCCAAATCATTGATAAAGATGTTGAATAACATGGCCCCAGGACAAAATCCTGTGGGACCCCACTGGTCACTTCTCTCCAGGATGAAAAAGAGCCATTGTTGAGCACCCTTTGGGTTCGGCCAGTCAACCAATTACAAATCCATGTAACAGTTGCCTTGTCTAGCCCACATTTCACTAGCTTGTTTGCAAGAATGTCATAGGGAACCATGTCAAAAGCCTTACTGAAATCAAGATATACTATATCCACAGCATTCCCTTCATCTACCAAGGTGGTAATTTTATCAAAAATAGAGATCAGATTTGTCTGGCATGACTTCTTTCTCTGCTCCCATGACAGTGGGTTAATGAATCTGTTCTAGATGTTAGTTTGAATGCTGAAAATAGGTTCAGCATCTTGGATAGGTCCATTAAAGTCCAAATTAAAACCTATAATAAATTCACTGTCCCACTGACACTGGAACCACTAGTGGTTTTAGTTCTCTTCTGCATAGCTCAATAGTTATTGAGGCCCTTTCCCGCTTTCTCCATGGGTATGAGTATATCATTTACAAATCTGAGTAATTTTATTCAAAGACTTAAATCCTGATTAGAGTAGAGCCATTAAATCAATTGTATTTACCTGTCTGTTTAGTCCGATTCAACAGTTGGTTGAATGGGTCTACTCTAACCAACACAATTCCAGTCAGTATGTGACAGAATTAACTGAACCACACTAAAATGCTGTTAAATACATTGTGTTGGGGTTTTTTTTTCATTGTCAATATATTTCACTTACTCTGTTCTAAAACACTTTCTGATTAAAGGGTAGACAATTTTATACAGAGTTTCCTAATATTAAATGAGCAGATTAATGCAATGGTGCTCCAGATTTTTACCCTTGCGATAAAAATTTTACATCTGCATGCAGACATTACACACCCCGACTCGACATAGAATATGAATAAAAATATTTTGGTTTTTTTAGTATTTTCATTCACACATTCATGTATATCCATATTTTAACATTTTATAAGGAAATAACATCATTCAAATTAGAACAGTTTTATAAAAGTAAATTCAGTATTTAACTCAACACATGTATACATTTTAGGCATTAAAAAAATGGGAAGAGAAGGAACAGGAGGAATTGTGGCCACCAAGTCTCTCACACACACCCCAAGCAACTTTTGTGCACCCTAGGGGTCACACCCCACTGTTTGAGAACTACTGTGTTAGACCAACTATTTCTACCCTGATGTATTTTCTTTTCTTTTCATGAGCATTCTCGACATATTATTTCATTTTTTTACAGATATTTATCAATGGAGAACAGATTTTCATACATTCATTAATGATGTGAATGCCTATATTGTTATTATTTTGGAAGGCTTTAGACAGTTTGTTACTTTATCATGTTAGCCCCCTCAAGAGTACCAGAGGAAAAGTGAGACATAAATGTTTTAAAAATAGTAAATGACTATGTGCATCTTCATCACGGTGCTTGGCCAGATCACATGGAAGATTCATTTTGGGTCTCTGTGAATGTGGTTCTGCATCTTGAATCAGTAGTTATTTCATGGATGACGACTGATTTGGAATCATCAGTATAATCACCTGTTGGTCCCATTCTCTTTAATTCAAGTTTTCTGTCTTAATTTAATAGTCACACAAGTGTTTGCCCTTGCTTATGTTTGGACTTTCTGCTTGTCGTCTCTTTCTGTCATTTGGATAGCTTCTGTATTTGGAAATAGCTGAAATAATAAAGTTTGTCTGCATGAGGACAAAAACATTTCCCAGTACATTTAGGGACAGTAACCCTGAAGTTGCCCTCATCCTCCAATTTGGCAGAATTAAGAGGTCCCTCAGGCAAGAGATGCTGGGAACTTTCAGTAAGGTGTTGTAGGAAATTGCTGAGTGTCCTGTAGTTTGTCCTATTCATCCTACCTTAGGGGGATACACGCCTGTTTTTGCCCCTCATCGGTGCCAGCCGCACGGCGCAGCACTAACACACTCCCTAAAAAGGAGCCACTCTAGGCAGCTTCTTTTTAGCAGTGTCATAATGGTGCTCACGCACCATGATGACACCGCTTCTGGTTGGGGGTGCGGCAATATGGCACACAGGCGCCGAAAGTAGGGCTGGGCGCATATGGATGCCCAGCCCTATGGAACCCTAATTTCGGCCCCAGGCAAGTGCAAAGCACCGGTCTGTACTGGGCCTTAGTTTGCTACCTTCAGATGCAGTGGAAAGCATGGCTGTAGTGCCAAAGTTGAAGAAAGATTCCAGCAGTAGTTGGTTTCTGTATCTAAAATGGGACAATACCATCTCGTTCTTTGCCTCAATCAATAAAATGCATTTGGGGTTGTTCTAGCTTGAGATACAGTTGGACAACTCCAGTTAGCAGCTTGACATGCCTGTGCTATGTGTATATTACTGCGTTTTAAAAGCAAATTAAATAAATTGTTGTCATGTGTTCCTCATATTTGTGAGATAGCACACTAGATCACAAGGCTAGTGACCACAAGGTACTTGTTTTGAAATTCAGTCGATACTGGTGTTTTTCCTGCTGCCAGCTAGTCACATGAAGCTGTTTTCAAAGAGTTTATCCCTATGCAAACCAGCAGTTTTACATGGCTGAGCATATGTAGGAACTCTACTTATGAAGGATTATAAGCAGTTTTCAAGTGGCAGTCACTATCTTTTACAGAAGCTAAATCTGTTCACATCAGAAATAACTTCCACTGCTCATTGTGCAGGCTTTTTGAAAACATGTGATGTTACATCCATTTGATCCTCACAATCACATATACAGAACTCTTTTTTTTTGGACAGAGGGTGAGTCCTCAGCAGTTACGTGACACCATATTTTAGCAAATAGATATAATAATAATATAATAATATTTATTTATACCCCGCGGCTTACAAATTGTTAATTAGACATTTCCCTGCCCTCAGGCTTACAATCTAAAGAGACAAGACACAAAAGGAGAAGGGGATGGCAGTGGAGAGGGGGGAAAGTCCAGCAGATCTTCTCTCTCTCTAAGACCTGGACCATGGCAGATGGTGGTATGGTCATTATAATATGACTCCGGAGACCAGGGTTTGAATCCCAGCTTGGCCATGGAAACCCACTGGCTGACTCTGAGCAAGTCACATTCTTTCAGCCTCAGAAGAAGACCAAGGCAGACTCCCTTTAAACAAATTTACCAAGAAGACCCTGTGATAGATTCATTTTAGGGTCATTGTAAATTGGATATGACTTGAAGGCACACAACAACAACATGATCCACAAAGTAGTTACACCAAACTAATTAGATCATATGCAATTTGCTAATATTTTCATAACAGCACTGATAGCTATACTGTATATCCCTTATGAGAAAACCAGTACTTCATAGCTTTTGTCTGCGTGTGTCTAAATCTGTCTCTCCTCTGCCCTTTCACTTTGTATTGATTGTTTAAAAATTAATGGACATTGAAATAATGTCTTTTCTCTTGCAGGCACCGGATATCTAAATCTAAGTTTAGGTAAGCATTATAATTTTAAAAAAACCTTTTTAACTTGCCAGTATTATTGGTTTAGTACAATCATGCTATCCATAGTCTTCTGGTTGTAAATGGGAAATACTTATTTATTAGGGTGATAAACTGGTATACTGCTGGCTAAAGGCTCAAATCTTTACTATAAACTGGAGTGGTTGACAAGATGAGGTTCCATGTGGGCTTTATCAATATATGACTTCAAAAACATATAGGACAGAAAGAAAGTGATCATTATGAGTAGGAATCATCACCATAAAGAACCTGTGGGAGCCTGCCTCCTCGGGATAATTCCAAGTCTCTATTTGAAAATGCACTCTGCACAGAACAAAGTAAATCTTTAGCTTGTGCATTTCCAAGGAATATATAAATATAAAATATGTAGCTTTATATTTTAAAATGTTATACAATTAAACTTTTATTAATATTCAATATAATTTAATAACTTCAAACACACCAAAGCCACCCATTGCTATATTCTGGGTTTTCTGCAATTACACTCTGCTCCTTTTGACTTTTTCACTACAAAGTGATGGGTCTTCTTATGTGTGTGGTATATAGAGGTAACAGGTACTCCCAAGTGTACACTAATCATAAGATGTAATCACATCAGTATAAGAAATGCAGATGACCATCAGCTGGTCAGATAAGAAGTTGCAACAAGATCATGAAAATTACATAATATTTTACTGCTTGCTGATGTTGAATGTGCTTTGTTCTTCTTAGTGGACAGAGACTGAGAGGGACAGGAATATCCAAAGCAGATCTGCATCTCACTTTGCACATGCATTGTACCAAAAAAGGAAGAAGAAAAGAAAAACAATTCCCAAGCCCATTAGATTTATTATCTAGGAGCCAAGTGTTTCTTGGAAACTGGTTGCTAAGCAAGTTAAATTCTGAAGAGTGGGAGATGTGTAATTAGCTTTAAATACTCTGTTTGGTTAGTAATTACCCTCCGTAATCACTGTGACACTTGTGAGGGGCTGTATATTCCAGGAAAGCAAATCATAATGTGACATTTCCCTTACACTCTCAACAAATGCTATGTGTAGCTCTGGGTTCAAGAGAGAAAACTCCTAACATTGCTGCTGTACTTGGTGAAAATAATTTTGGACAAGGAAGTTGAACAAGGAAGTTTGGTTGTTGGAATTTGTCTGGAATCTACTGGTTCATGTCTTGTTCACTTCAGAACAGAGTAAGTCCTCTTCTGGGTCTAAAACAGCCTGGAAGTGGACAAAAATATCATAAAGTAGTGGTTTTAAATTTTTTCAAAAATAAATCAATAAAACATTTTCTTCTAAAAATGAGTTGGGGGCAGCCTTCTGGGGTCCAGTGCTTTAAACAAGCAGTTCTTGGGCCTCAACTATTTTCCATACCTGAGGCAGACAGAAAACTTCATCAGGAAATTCTGAATTGGGACAATTATATGTATTATAAGAACAAGAAAAGGCCAACTCATTTGACATCTGTGGACAATGGCAACATCTGTTGTTATTCAGTAATTCAGATAGTACTATTTTGGAGGAAAAGAAAGGACAAGAGGAAATTTGTGGTTACTGATAGATAGAAATATGGCTTCATACCCTCTACCAGTGACTTCCTATTTTTTAGCATAAAAGCCTATCTACAATGAATGAACAAGATAGGTTAAAATGTGATATTTTGATCAGTACTGTAAGCTTACAGAACCACTGTTTTTGTTGTAGTAGATCTGTACAAATCCAAATTGTAAGCTTTTGCTAGTTAAAGAAAGGGACATTTGTATGTGTAGGTAGTGTGGGCATGTAGGCATAGATACACCAAACACCCTAAAAACTAATTAAAACTTCTCTTTAATATAGCTCTAAAACCAAGGGACACAATTCAGAAAACAGTCTGATCAGATACCTCTAATTTTAAGAAATTAAAAAATGAAACTGTGTTATAGAGATAGTCTTCTATAAGAGAGTCTTGTATAACTTTCCTGAACTATTGGACAACTACACTGAATTACAGTGTCTTCTTTTGTCTCTTTCCTTGCACATTTAGATAAATATGGAATATGCTTGTACATGATATTGATCCAGTTTCCAGTAACTTCAAATAAATTGTTGGGGTCCTAAGTCATATCTGAGGGGTTTGGTCTATGCAGCAATAATAATAGATTGAGTCCCATTTTGCCCACTGAGGATTTGCCTTTCATTCCCTTTTTGCAGCCGTTACTGGCGCAGATGGAATCGGTTCTGCAGACGGAAATGTCGAGCTGCTGTCAAATCCAGCGTGTTTTACTGGCTTGTGATCTTCCTTGTTTTTCTCAATACCCTCACCATTGCCTCTGAACATTACAACCAACCAGACTGGCTCACTGAAGTCCAAGGTAAGATGAGACAGAAGGTTCTGTTTTTTGTTTGTTTGTTTACTTTTGTTGCCGAGTGGGTGCAGGCATTTGCAATTAATTAAAATTATTTTTATGATTGTACATAAACTATGTGTACATAAAGTAAAATCATTTGACTGTGTACATTCTAGAAATTATTAATTACAAAATGGCAAATACTTTTTATATCATTTTACATGGAATACACATAAATCAGTGCATGTTTGTATATTGTACCATTATTGTACAATTGTACAGTTCTTTCGTTCATTAAAGAAAGGACACCATACCATCTTAGTCTACTTTATCCTGTATGTTCTGCTAGTGTGGGAATTAAAAATATGAATAGATACTGAGACCCCAGTATTATCAGTCCCATGTTCTAACAACACAGAAGCAATCCACAGTCAAAGAATCATTATTAGTTTCTTAGAATCATAGAGTTAGAAAGGGCCTCATGGGCCATTGAGTCTATGCTCTCTGTGACAGGAGACTACTGGCAAAAGGCATTACATACTAAGGCTTGGTTCTTACCATCATGTAAGGTTCTCTTGCACATGTGGGTTTTAGAACAGAAATGGTCAAATATCTGAATCTGGTACATCTGATTTCACCTGACCAGATATGATGTTATTCCTTTATGTCTTCACCATGGCTAGAGAGAGTCTATTCTTGTCCCCTAACTTAACATATTGAAAAGAAAGATGCTTACAAGATAAGAAATACATTTGGCACAATGATGCATTCTTACCTTTCATTAAAAAATTAGACATTGACATAAGGATCTAAGAGATGAAACAGAAACGTCCAGATGATCAGTCACCTGGTCTGAAAGTAGCATGGGCCTATTTTACTTTTAGTTAAACTAACTCACACCCTTGGGTCAGGATTGAGGCTACATCTACACTGCAGAATTACACTGCAGTTTGACACCACTTTAACTGCCATGGCTCAGTGCTATGGAATTCTGGGACTCATAGTTTTGTGAGATATCTAGCCTTCTCTGACAGAAAGCTCTGGTGCCACAGCAAACTAAAAATCCCAGAATTCCATAGAGTGGAGCTATGACAGTTAAAATGGTGTCAAATTACATTAATTCTGCAGTGTGACAGCAGCCATAAAACAGCATGAAAAAAATGGGAGAAATGGTTTCAGGTGGAAAAGCAGTGTGCCACTATACTGGTAACACTGTCCCCCATCAAACAGGAATGTGAGCGTGAAGTGTTATTCTGATTCTTATCTGAAATGTGTCTCTTACCCCAGTGATCAGAAAACAAAAGAAGTGAGTTAAAGAGCAGCTGTACATTTTTCTTAATCCAGAAAATTGTGGGTTAAATAGTGAAGAAAACCCAGAATGGAAGCCAGATGAATGCTGTGAACCCCCTTTTCACAATTACTTGAGATCTTAAAAAAAAAAAACCTAAAACCTAAAGAGAGCAGTTCCAAGGAATATAACCTAATTCAATATGTATTTATTTATTAAGATTCTTGATGTTATTCTTACAGTCTTTCTGCTGCTGTAGTCTTTCAGTGTCATAATAATGATCATTACTTGTCTCTTTATCTTTATGAGACACTGCCAATAAGGTACTGCTGGCTCTTTTCACGGCTGAGATGCTGCTGAAGATGTACAGCCTGGGTCTCCAAGCATACTTTGTGTCTCTCTTCAACCGCTTTGACTGTTTCATTGTCTGTGGTGGAATCTTAGAGACCATATTGGTGGAAACAAAGATTATGTCACCTCTGGGTATCTCAGTGCTGAGATGTGTGCGACTACTGAGAATCTTTAAAATCACAAGGTATAGTTTCCTTTTACTTTTTAATGGAGTACATTGGAGGAGAAAGGATATATATAGGATCCTCTCTGCAGCAAATAAGGGCAAATAAAGCTTTTTTGCATCCCTTTGCATAAATAATCCCTTCCTTGAATTTCATTTCTTACTACAGCGTTGGATAGATGAGAGGTATCATTGTTTGTTTATTCATATATATTTGTACAGGTCCTCTGGAGGACATTTTCTTCAGTCAGCCAAAAGTAGACTGACAACTGTTACCCAGAGGACATATTATTTGGCCACCCTTGGATTGTGGAATGTCCTGCCAGAGGAGATTTGTCAAGTGGATACATTCTCTGAGTTTAAAACAGCAGTAATTCTTTTAAAACCCTAAATGGCTTGGGTCCAAGCTATCTCAGAGACCGCCTCTTCCCATACAATCCTCCCCGCGCTCTCCGGTCCTCTGGGAGGAACTTGTTGCAGCCTCAAAAATCGAGGCTTGCGGCGACCTCCCGGAGGGCTTTCTCTGTTGTCGCCCCCAGGCTCTGGAACGACCTGCCGGACGAGATCCGTCAATTAACATCTTTGGACAGCTTCAAAAAGGCTGTCAAGACGGATCTCTTCAGGCAGGCCTTCCCAGACTGAAATATCCCGGCCCTAGGATCTCAGGATCTCCCCCCTCCCCAGTAATGTCTCCAAAGCCCCCTTTTCTTTTCTTTAGAATTGAAGTTGCAGTGCTTATCAGTTGGTATTATTTTGTTTAATTTATTGTTGTTCTAACTAGTTATTGTGGTTTTAATTTAGATATGCAGTTTAATAACTTTTTAAGGGGGGAGGGAAATACATTGTTTTTATGCTGTATGTTATTTTAATGTTGTAAACCGCCCGGATTGGTTCGCCACAGGGCGGTATATAAATAAAAATTTATTATTATTATTATTATTATTATTATTATTATTATATTTATTTCAATTCATAAGGAAAATGGTATCTGTAAGCCACCCTATAACAAAGTTCACAGGGCAGCTCTCAAGCAATAAAACAATTTAAAATTCTTTGCCAGGAAAATAATTACAATATATTAAAAAAAATAATTATAAATGTAGAAGGAAAACATTCTTAAGAAATTAAAAGCTCATTAAAGCTGTCGTATATTCAAAGGTCTGGGGTTCTAAAAGAATCTTCATCTGGCATTGTAGTGGCACTAGTATAGCTTCCAGGAAAGCCTCAGTAAGGAGGGTTTCAACAAGCAAAGCACCACGACAGAGAAAGCCCTTTTCCTATACACCAGTCACTTCACCTTATTTGACAGGAATGATGTACAGCCTTTGAAGAAGATCTTTAGGGTATGTACATGTGGAAACAGGTTCACATCTAAGGCCCAACAACCACCTTGAACTGGAAGGTGGAATTAGGGAAAATGATGAAACACTGATGATGATGATGACGATGCACCTCTTGTCCAGTCACAATTAGTTGCCTTGTAGCTATATTTTGAACTAATTGAAGTTTACATCCAGTTTTCAATAGCAGTCACACATACAATAATCCCATCGGGAAGTTACCATGGCATGGATAAATGAAACAAGATAGGGGTCTAGCTGACATACCAGCCTCAGGTGATAGAAGCTGCTCCAAACTATTGATATTACAGTGGGGGTCGCTGTCCGGGGGCTTGCAATCTACAGATTTAAGCATCCATGTACAGCAAGCCCTGTTGTCCCCAATGGTAGTGCATGCATGTGGCCACACACGTCACACTGCCATTAGGAACAATGGGACTTGAGGCACTGCATTTTCTCATATCCGTAGGGATAATCCCCAGTTCAGAAGGTTTGGATCCTGACCCTTTTGACAGTTGGCAAGTTGTTTAGTCAATTTCAATTGTGTGCTGAGTGAAATTGGGTTTTTATAATTTATTTGGACAATCCTTGTATGTTTTGTTTTATCTGTTAAAATAGCTACATATCTGTATGTAAGAGGGTTTTAAGCTTTGGCTAGATCTATTGGAACAGTAGCCCATTTGCTAGCAACATTATTATTATTATTATTATTATTATTATTATTATTATTATTATTATTACCCCACTCTTCAACCAAGGCTATCAGAGCAGGAGCCAAGTTGAAGGTTGATCTTGGCTGCTCTGCCCACCCACAAGAAATCAGTCCCATTTAGTACTAGTAGTCTTCAGTTCTGTAGCCATCGGACCTTATTAGTAGTGGTTTCACTTGTATAATCATTTGTAAATATTGCAGTCCCATAAATTCTCTGAGTCACTTACTTACCAAATACAACATTGAAATGCAATATAAAACTACTAAAAAACCACAATTAAAATTAGATTAGGAATTTAGAGGTTTGAACTATTATTTATACTATATATGTCTGAATTAATACATAAACAGAAAATGGCTACCACATTGAGTGTTACATGATCGCAAATGAGTGGGGGGGGGGTCAGTTGGCAAAATAGACAAATGTGTTACTAAGGACAGATATACATGGCAACAGGAATTGCTCCTCACTCATAATGAAGAGATAGGAAAGGTGGGGGAAAGAAGCTTTCTAATGTTGAAGCCCAGATGGTAAGCCTTAACATAACCAAAGCAATAACACATGGTAGAGATGGAGCCCAGTTGTTTCTGTGTCTGTCAAGCAAAAGTCTATTAGCTCTCATTTTCATTGTGATTCACCATCTGGCTTTTTGGAATTGCTTGTGTGTATGAGCAATTGTTACAAGCACAAGGGAATAGTGCAGGTTTTCAGTCATCACTGCATTTATCGTATCCTATAGGCAACCATGGTGTGTTTGTCCATAAAGGCCTAGCATACTGTGGTTTTTTAATTTCATTTTACTTCATTGTATCCACACTGTAATCCTGCACTGCACAAAACAACAGAGTCCTATAGTACCTTAAAGATTATAAATTTATTATATCATCAGAGTTGGCAAACTGAAGTTGCATGATATGCATGAATTTTTTTCTTGGAAGGAATGCACACACACACACACACACACACACTTTGCCAGAGCAATAATGAATGCTTGCTGTACTCTACAGGATGTTGTACTGAAAAGCAGGAAAGAAAAGAGTATTTGAAGAACATCTCAGAGATCTATAGCCTAAATCCAAGTTTTAGTCCCAATTACAGTAAGGTTCATTAATCAATGGCATCTACATAAGTGTTGTCTCATCATACAGCAATTGATTGTAAGAGTATACTTTATAGGATTGTGGTCAGCAGAAAGGTGATTCAACTTATTATTTGGCACATGGACAAAGATATGCAGTTCTGTAGTGGACAAAAGTGAACCTGATCACTTCTTAGTTAAACCAGGGTGTGCAGGGTCCAGGACTGAAGCTTGTGTGTGCAGATATGTATGCCTGTGTGTATATGTATAAGTATGCATGCACACATGTATATGTTTTACTAAGTTCCCAGGTTCCACTGTGGAGCCAAGTGCTCCAAGTAGCTCAGTAAGACAAACATACTCTAAAAATAAAGGATTGTGAAGATGGTAAAGATTGGTAAATGCTCAGTTTAGGAGGGGTTGTCTCAGTCTCAGAATGGAGAGAAAGAACTGAGAGAAAGAGAGAGAATTCTGGCTGGAAATCAAACCTTTATTAAGCTACTGCATGGTACAGAGGTACCAAATTTATCCTACTCTATTTTTCACTTATCTCTATTCTAGGTTGTTTCAAAGAGAATGATTGATTGGTTGGTTTGTTGGCTGATTGATGGATGGATTGATTGATTGATTGATTGATTACTTTATTTATTTCATTTATATGCCACCTTTCTCCCAGAAGGGACCCAAGGCAGCTCACAGATAAAAAATAAAAAATTACAATAAAAATTAAAATCATCTAAAACAAAATAAAGTTACATAAAAATATACAAAAGTTAAAAGCTTGACTAAAACACATATACTTCAAAATCCAAAATTATTTCAAAAACCAAAAGTTTTTTCATTGTTGGCTAAGATAGTGACATCTGTGTTTTCTGATGGTTCAGTGTACACAAACTTTGTTTCATGCCCAAAATTATTTAAAATACTGTATTGTATAATTTTACCGTCAGGCTATGTATATAAGGTGTAATTCATTAATGAATTTAGTATTTAGGCTTGGGTCCCATCTCCAAGGTATCTCATTGTGCAAATACAGGTATACTAATATTTTAAAAAATCCAAAACATCTCTGGTCCCAAGCAATTTGGATATGGCAGACTCAACCTGTACCACAATTTTGCAGTTCTTTGTGTGTACTGTGAAGATTCAGGGAAGGTCTCTGAATATGGGTAAAGTTCACCTACTGTGCAGGAGTTGGAAAGAAGGGAGCATAGCCCTACACTGAAGGCTGCAAGGCAACGCCAGTCCTCTGAACAATACTTAATATAGTGCAGGAAGCATCATCCATCTATTTAGTCAACTGGCTGAAATTTCTTATCTTTGCAGCAGCTTCTGGCATAGTGCTCAAAGACAAGGAATGTTCCCTGTCCTCTTATGTAAGCCATACATGCAGCTTGAAGATAAGGGACCTGTGCATTGATTAAACAAGGTGTAACATTCCCTGTCTCCCTTAGTGGTTCATGAGCCAACAAAAAGTTATAGAGGTGTGAAGTCAAAGGCTTTCACAGCCGGCATCCATAGTTTTTTTGTGGGGCTTTTGGGCTATGTGGCCATGTTCTAGAAGAGTTTATTCCTGACATTTCACCAGCATCTGTGGGTGGCATCTTCAGAGAATGCTGACATGGAAGTGAATGGGGTGTATATACTGTGTGACCCTTGGTTGAGAAGATGTGATTTGTATGTTAATCTGTGTGTTGTTCTGTTGTTGAATGGCAAGGCCTCAGGGTGGAAGGATATGCAAGGAGGATTTGTGTCTATTTAATTAGTGATCCATTGTCTGCTGGGAAAACCCCTGACCCTGGGTGGTTTTCACATGCTGGGTCTTGATATTGGTGTTTTTCAGGACTGGTAGCCAAACTTTGTTTACTTTAAAGGTTTCTTCTTTCCTGTTGAAGTTGTCTGGGAGTCTACCCTTAAAGTAAACAAAGTTTACTTTACACAGCCACATAGCCCCAAAAAACCACAAAAACTATGGAACTAAGTCATAGAGGTGTTGGTTTGCTTCTGCTTTGCTTCTTCTTTCTGTGTGTAAGTAACCACAGAAGACATTAAGATTGAGATTTGGAGAGGTCTGTTTTTTATTCCACAACCATACTGCCCAATACTATCCAAAACATAGATATGGGACCACACATAAACCACTGAGAAGCTCAGTATCTTAGGTATAAAATATGCATATCCTGGAGGAAGTAGAATCTGCTTGCTTTTCCAGTATTTTCAGAATCTCGAGTAATTTGAAGACTTAAAAATGTTTATGCCTCTCTTAACACTGAAGATAATTTTGGTCAATTTGACAAAGGTTAATACATTTTTGTTTAACCTTGCCTTTATAATATGAACGTCTTTGTGCTGAAATCTTCTTCATTGACACAAAGAGAATGTTTGTCATCTGTACTATGAACCTAGTTGAGATTGTGGGGCGAGGCATATCATGGATGCACCAGCTTGGTCATCAGTTCTTGGGCAATAGATGATTAAAGCAGGGCCTTTTCTGGAGTCTGAAACAGGGATTCTCTGCTGGTGCTGCCCCTCTTGTGACTTAGGTACCAGAATAAAATTTTCTTTCAGAAGAATTTAAACAACCCCTCAGTGATGAATATTTTGCTGCTTTCAATTTTGGGCTGTTTGTTTTTATTGCACTATTTTATCCTAATGTAAGTAAAAATTACTGTATATGTGATTGTGTTTCTCCTCTCCTCTCTTGTTATCCATCTTGCAAATTTTAATTGAATGGTGGAATAAACAGTCTGCAATAGGTTTAAAAGTTTAAGAGTGTAAACATTATTAAGCAAATAAATGTGAATTAAATCTTGTGGAAATGCCTTTGAATAAAGGTAGTTCTGTACCAGTTTCCCAGAAAGCAAGGTGCCTGACCCTCTCCATTTAGCAATGGGCACATGCACTCCAGATTTTAAACCAATCTGCTGTAGATTCCAGACTGTTCTCCCATCTGTTCTTTTTGGTTATCAATGAGCCATTCTCTGGAGAAAGGTATTCTGGCTTGCTTTGAACAGCTGTGAATGTTGTAATGGGGTTGGCTAGAATATAACTCATTGAAGCAGCATGTACTAATCACTGCATATTAAGAAGTTTCTCTCAGTAATTTTCCAGGTGTGCAGGGTGCAGACATTTGGATGGAGGCAGAATATTGTGTTATATATAGGATGATCATAAAAATGCCCATTAATTTCCATAGGTCCCATTACCATAGGGCAATATGTAGATTATTCATTTGTTGACAGGTGTAGGAAAAACCATTTTTATACACATCAGGCAGTCAGCCTGTTAGTGATATCTGTTGTAGAAAAGAAGCACATGCTTTGGTCAACAGGAATGTAATTCTCTCTCTTTTTGGCTCCCCAGATACTGGAATTCCTTGAGTAACTTGGTGGCTTCCCTGCTCAACTCTGTGCGCTCCATTGCCTCCCTTCTGCTGCTCCTCTTCCTCTTCATCATCATCTTCTCCCTCCTCGGGATGCAGCTCTTTGGGGGCAAGTTTAACTTTGATGAGATGCAAACCAGGAGAAGCACATTTGATAACTTTCCCCAGTCTCTGCTTACTGTGTTTCAGGTATGACTTTATTGTATCTCATTTTATTTAAAAGAATCTAGATTCAGCAATGGCATAACATAGTCCATAAAGCTGTTATGTCAACTGAATGCAATACTAAGCTTAATTTTAAAAATTAACAGGCAGCTGGAGATAACTGCCCCTCCAGAAGCTTTTTCTAAAAGCAATAAGAGAGAAACACATGTGGTTCTCTTCACAGAGAGAAGGATAACAAAGGAGTCACTTTTGAAAAGACACTATATCATAACCCATTTGCTTTTGCTTTGCCTTTACAACAATGCATTAAACAGAGTTTCCTTGTAGATCCTCATGAAAGAAAGTGTTCATAGAGGTGGGAAACCTCTTAGAATGTGCTGGTTCTAGTCACATCAGAATATATCTTCAGGTCTAAGAGACTTGAGCTTTCATTTGGGAGCCCAAATTCACTCAGTGTTTTTGCTTTCAAAGTAAACATATAATTCACCAGTATTAGGGCATTTTTACAGATGATACAAAAATTGTTCTTTGAAAGACACACATGTATTTAGGAATTCCACAGACATCTACATTATAAATATTCACGCTGAAGTGTTTTCCCACTTCTCCTCACTGCCTTATTTTATACCATCCACATGAAGAAATATTTTATATTATCACCTGGTTACTCCAGTTGCAGTAATTGTGTTGCTAATGTAACTGTTCTATCACATGGGACTGAAATGTTTACCAGGCGTCAGACTTTAAATCCATTTTTCAGTTATGTCCCCATTCAAATTTAATAGTCCATATTGTATGATATCTGTGTCACCAAAGTCACTACACGGTGTTTCTTACTTCTCCTCAATGCATAAAGAAACCAGTGTGGTGTAGTGATTTAAGTGCTGGAGAAGAGCTCCAGGAGACCAGGGTCTGAATCCCCAGTCAGCCATCAAAACTTACTAGATGACCTTGGGCAGGTCACACACTCTCAGCCTAAGACAAAAACAGTGGCAAACCTCACCTGAATACATTTTGCCAATAAAGAAAACTTTGAAACAGGATTGTCATAAGTCAAAGTTGACTTGAATGCATACAGCAACAGGGGAAGAGCATAAAGGGATGCTGTTGTGCAAAACTGATGGCCTAAAATGATACAGGAGGATGTGCTTTGCTGTCTAGTAGTCCATGACAGATGCCACCATCAACATTTTGCAGTATGAATAAAAACTGCAGCAGATGTCTTATATCTTGAATTTTTCTCCTAGACATAAAGGATGCTGTTCTTTATGGTAACAGACTTTTTTGCAGGTTTTGTGCATGCTATCTAACACTATGTCCCCCCCCCCCCCCCATTTGTTGGGAATTCATTTAGATCCTGACTGGGGAAGACTGGAATTCGGTGATGTATGATGGGATCATGGCTTATGGAGGCCCCTCTTTTCCAGGGATGTTGGTCTGTATTTACTTCATCATCCTCTTCATCTGTGGAAACTGTATCCTTTACTCCTAGCTTTGTGTTGTTTGGTGTTTTGATTGGATTGTGTGGCTAAGAAAAAAAAAATACAGTGCTAAAGGGTATATGCAACTGAACAGAGGGACCAATGCAAATGGAGCTATCTGGCCCACATTGCTTTTACTTTTATCTGCCACCACTCATATATCTGTCCCTTCTTGTGGGGGGTCTTGTGAGTGAGCAGGCAAGAATTGCACATACCCAGCAGCCATCTGAGTGGTAGTGGGGACTGGGTGCAACTGAGCCAAGTTCATGACAGGATCCAGAAGGAAAAAATGAGGTGAGTGTGTCCTGACAGCTCATCACAATGGGCACTTACCTGCTTTCTCAACTTGGATCATTAGTGGTAGGCTCAGAAGTGAGAACAAAAAAGGGCCATGAGCGGTGTGTGTTTGTTTAAATAAAGTGTGTCTAAATCATCCTATATTAAAATTCTAAGTCATAGCCATGTTAGTCTGGAAAGTCAGTATGCAAAGCGATCTTGTAGCACCTTTGAGACTAACTGAAAATAAGAAACTGGCAGCATGAGCTTTCGTAGACTTGAGTCAGCATCTGAGGAAATAGAGTCAAGTCTACGAAAGCTCGTGCTACCAGCCTCTTTCTTTCAGTTAGTCTCAAATGTGCTACAAGATTCCTTTGCAAACTCATCCTATATTATCAGATCTTGGGACAGAGCACAATCAGTAAAATCCAACATGTAATACCCAGAAACCCTTCAGCTGGGACACTGCCAGGCTGAAAGGTAAGTTTGGAGGTGAGTTTGACATCATCAGGTGTAGTTACATCTAAGACTGCAGGATCTTGACCAATCTGTCTATCAAATAAATAATGGAAGGGGATGGGGTTAGATCTAAGGATAGATCTAAGCCTTTATCCATCTCTTTACCAAATCTTACATATGAAAATGAGAAGGCTCCAAGCAAGGTTTCCTCAACATATGGATGGTGGGGCTGAAGAGCATTATCACAGATAAGCTTGACTCACACCACATAGTGTTGTTCCATGTTACTCAGGATGTTGTTCCATGTTATTCAGTATGTGTTTTCTTTAAAGCAATATGCAAACAGATATCTTACTGAATGTCTTTTTGGCCATTGCTGTGGACAATCTTGCTGATGCCGAGAGCTTGACATCTGCTCAGAAAGAAGAGGAAGAGGAGAAGGAAAGAAAAAAATTAGCTAGGTAAACCTTTTCTTTCCTTGAGGCTGGAGTGTGAAGATCAGAAGAATTGGAATATTCTAAATCACTTGTATTTAAGCTCTCTATGTGTGTGTTCTGGTAGCTATCTTTTTTGGGGCCAACATCTGTTGTCCTAAGAAAGTGTACACTCTCAAATTTTCCTGAACTCTCTATCAGCTAGCAAAGCATCTATTTCTATTCCTTTCTCTCAGTGTGTGTTTATACAAAGACATTCATATACATATACAGTATATATGCATGCAGATATGGTTAAAAGATGATTGAAAAGAGAAGCTTAAGAATCATCATCTTCAGCTACTATTGTATGAAGATGTAGCAACTTGAGCAGCCTTAAGTGGGGTTGGGAATATGTTATTTGGCTTAGATCTTAAGATAACTTGACAAAGAAAAGCCTTTTCTCAAAACCCCCTGAAAATCTCTCTGGAGAATCAGGGAATTTCTGAATAGCATGGGAATGGTATATGGGAGGGCCAGCAGGGAGAAGATGTGATGAGAACCTTTCCTTCCATTATCTTTCTTATGTTAACTTCATATATGTTGTTGATGTTTAATTCTCTGTTGTGTAACATAAGGCATGCCACAAGCAATATTGAGTATACAAAGGTGGGTTACAGACCGCCATAAAGTACGCGCTCTGCGCGTACTAGGGTTAGGAAGGGCCATATTAGGGTTAGGAAGGGTCTTACCTTCCTCACGGCCCTTCTCCGTAGTACGCGCAGAGTGCATACTTTATGGCAGTCTGTAACCCACCTTTGTATAAATGGGCGCCGCCATTTTGATGTCTTGGACGCATAGCATCCAGACGTGTCACGGCGGAAGTGATGCCACGAGGGTGCGCTTCGCCCCTCGTGGCGCCACTTCCGCGTTTTGAAAAGGAGCACCATTTTGGCGCTCCTTTTTTGCTGTGCCAGGAAGCCTCGCGGTCTGGCCACTGGGGCTTCCCTCCGCAGCGAATGGCGGCGGCAAGAAAACGGTCGCTTGAGGGCGGTCTGTAACCCGCCTAAGGTTGTGATAGAGTTAGTATAGAGCACTGCAGAACAAAGAAAAATAATTGATTAAGGTGATGGCCTAGAAGGGGCTATAAATCCATCTTTTTATTATGTTAATAATCATCACTTCCCTTGCAAAGGCTTTTTTCTAAGTACACCCTCATGCAAATGCAATAGACATAGATTCATTGGCTTTTATGGTTTCAAGTTTGTGTGGAGAAGATAATTTTTAAAAGATGGGAGCCCTAGCCTTGTTGATATGATGGCTGTCTATAATGGAAAACATTGTTCTGTATGTCATGACACATGCATTTTCTGACTTTGCTGAACTGTTAGGACTGCTAGTCCTGAAAAGAAACCGGAGCCTGAGAAGCCAGCTGTGGAGGGGGAGACGAAGGAGGAGAAAATAGAGCTAAAATCTATCACTGCTGATGGAGAGTCTCCGCCTTCTAACAAGGTTTGCTCCTTGCTACTACACACCTTGCTTTGAGAGTTTTTATGAATTCATTAATAAATGAATGAATAAAGCATGCTCTGTTTCCTCCCCTCTTTCTTCCAGAGCAATATAGATGAATATCAGCCTAATGAAAATGAAGAAAAGAATCCCTATCCTACTACTACAGAGGCACCAGGTAAATAGTTGCCCTGCTGACACAATCTTCTCCCACTAGCACAGGAAGCTTAAGCTCAAATGCATAAGGCAGTTCCAGCTGGATCACAAAGAGATACATATTACCTACCGAAAGCTCACTAACTAGCATTACTTTTGATAGACTGGAATGGTTTCTTTAGCTCTTGTGTAAATATTTCTTAGCAGTTTCTACATGATTATTGTTCTTGATACTAGAACTGTATGGATATAATATCATGCTTTACTATATTTCATACATAGTCTCAACAAATCTTGCCAAGAAAGCTCCATGATAGGGTTGCTTTAGGGTCACCATAAGTCGGAACTGACTTGAAGGCACTTAACAGCAACTGAACAGAAGATGTAAATATGAATCATATGAAGATTATAAATCTGTATATTAAAAGCACTACAGAAAATATGAATAGTACAAAAACATCTAAATCTGCTTCTGAATGCAAATGACTGCCTAAAGACCAAGCTAGATATTACACAGAGTTTTGTGCTTCTTACCCTTCTATGTTTTTTTTTAAATTTGCTATTAACAAAAGCAGGCTGGTTGTCCAGAGAATAGCTGGGACCATGAGGTTCCTTAACCAACAGTCCCCTGGCCATTTTCTAACTGAAATTAATCCCTTAATCTGCAGATAAAACACAAGTGAAAAGGCAATGGGTAATTTAAAAATGAAAAATGACTAGCAAGGGGAAAGGTTAAACATCCAGCCTTCTACTACTTATTCTGACTTGGCTGTTTTTTGGTTAAAAAAGAATAAACAAAGGAAAGTAATATAAAATTCCATGTAATGTCAAATTTGACTCTAAAACACTTTCTTTGGTAGAGCAACATCTGAGACTTTGTCTTGCACATTTGCAACTAACCTTACCAATGACTTCTGTTTATTCCTCTTTATCAGCTTCTTAGTGATCATCAAACATGATGGGCTCCTTGTCCTTATTAGCAAACCATAGTGATCAGTGTGGATAATACATTTTTATTCAGTCCATCTGGAACAACCACTGATTTTAGACCTTTTCCGGTACATACTTTCTACTTGCAGGTATTCCTGGTATACCAGCCATTTGCTAACTCAGGGTAGCTTTATTCTTCACCTTGCATCAGCTGTTCCAAAACTATTTTTGACTCAAGGCTTATTATTTTTATTGGCAATGATTTCTGGAGGATGGGCTGACAGTATCTGGAGACGAATGTGTCAAAACCATCTTCCAGAAATCTTTCATACTGACCTCAACTCTGAAAACATTTTGCATTGTACCTGCTGTTGGAACAAAACTGATTCTCTTGTTCAGACATTTTCATCTCTATGTCCAGATGAAAGAGTATTAAAATCTTACTGGAATCATGACTAGAGAAAGTTCTGAAACATATACTTGGTTCATACAATGTAATTCACCTTATAAACAGCTGTCCCTACAATTGTAAGACTTACTTGGGTTTGTGTGGCCAAAGGAAATCTTTACAGATAGATAAACACATGACCTTTTATTAGGCCTAACTTGTATTCCTTTCTATTGCAACAGTCCATGGCTTTTCCAGGTTTCCATAATCTAATTTTAGGTTTATTATTTGATAAGATTCTTGTCCTCTAATAGTTGGATACAAGGCAGCTTCCATTGTAATTAAAGCAGCTCTCAGTAAGAATGTACTAAACTAGGCATGTTAGCATTCATGCTAAATTAGGTATACCAATAAAACATTAATTAAAACTATTTTAAAATGTTAGATTAATAATAAATAAGCAGTAAAATATTTAAAAGTCTAGCACATCCATTTAATAATCTTCTGCCAAAGCAATCATGTGTTTGTCTGAACAGAAAGGTTTTTGCCAGCTGGCAGTAGGACAACAGGGAGAGGTTAGCCTAAACTTACTTGGAAAGGAGTTTCATCATCTAGAAATCACCACAAAGAAGCCCCTGACTTGTGCCTGCACCAAGCATACCACTGAAGGTAATGGGGGAAAGTGCCTCTCCTGTAGATATCAAAGCCTGGCCAAGTTTTGAGAGATGATAGATCTATGACTTAGCGATGGTACAGATGGGCTAAATAAAAGCAATTTCCAACAGCTTTGAAGGTGGGGCATTTAGATAATGCACGCCTCCAAAGCAGGCAGAAATCAAACTGAAGCAGTGCTCAGTGGCTAAAAACTGGAGCAAATAGAATCCAGGACAGTCCAACTCAAGGCAGAAAATGTGCCTCTTCATGGCTGCATATAAATACTCCAACATAAGTGCAAGGCTGTAGCAAAGCAAAGAAATGAAATTGTGCCAACTCAAATGGATGTAATTACAATATACACAAGCCAGACAGCCCAACATAGGTGCCTGGAGTGAAGGGGGCATGTAGGGAGGCCTCCATGATTGTGTTTTGTCAGTGTATCCCTTGCACTTCCTTCTTCTGTCCCCTGCCTCTGAGGCCAAGCATTCTGAGAAGGAATCTGAAATCAGACAGTTCACAGGTTTTCCCACTTTAATCCTTGGTATTCCCTTTTCTATTATCTTGGTCCTGAAGTTAGCCCTTCCATCTACGTCTAACACTTATGATGACTTTTTTCTATAGTTTTTCCTGATCTTCAGTCAGTGTGCAACATCTGTGCGGCTTTTAGAATTACAATTAGTTTCCCACAGTGCCAGAGAGCCAGTGTGGTGGTGTGGTTTGAGTATTGGACTAGGACACCGAGAGACCAGGGTCCGAATCCATATGGCCATAGAAACCTACTGGGTGACCTTGGGCAAGTAACATTCTTTCATCCTCAGAGGAAGGCAAAGGCAGCCCTTCTCTGAACAAATTCTACCAAGAAATGCTTGTGATAGCTTTGCCTTAGAGCTGCCATAAGTCAGAAATGACTTGAAGGCACAAGGATGAAGCTGCTGAAAGTCCAAGCTCTGTCAGCCAGTTAACTGCTGTCTTTTGCTATGACTTTCTTTTCTACCTTAACAAACTAAGCACACTGGGAGCTGTCCATGGTGCCATTTTCTGCTACCTTCAACCTTTTAAGACTGAGTCAATAGCAGACTGACGTGCCTTAATATGTATTGACAGAGATGGAAAGAACATCAGAGCATATTTAAAGATATTTGAAAATTGGTTTATTGTTTCAAATGTAGGGAAACCCTAACAAGGAGAGTCCTAGAATAACAAGAATCTTTGCAGAATCTTTGCAGTTTGATCCATAGTGTTGGTGACATCTGGCTTCACCAATGAAGTGGATTGGACTCTCCCCCCTACCCACATTGCTTCATTTATAGAATATTCTTTCTGGAATCTGAAGTTATGTGCAACCAAAGTTGAGTTCCGCATGGTAGTTGCTACTGCACTTCCAGTATTTCATGAGGTCAAGCAGGTCCAGACTCATCATGTGTTCTGCTCAGTATTTTATAAACTTTCCCAAATTTCTTACTAATCCCCCTGCCACCGCCTTTGATGTTTTATCTTCAGGCTGTAGTGCAGCTTCAAGAGTCTCCCAGCGGCAGGCCCTCCAGGCACTCATTATGCAATTCTCCAACATGCCTCCTTGTCTCTTGCAACTGCAACTGGCAAGCCCTGTTCAGTGGGATAATTGTGATGATAATGTTGTTGATACTGTATTTTTTGAGAACAGAGGGGATGCTAATTTCATAGTCTAAATTGAAAGTCAGACAAAAGAGTTAGGCTGTTTCACCAAAGCAGAAGGGGATATTACAGCATTTCTAGCTTTCAGTCTGGAAGATAATGTCAAAGCAAAATTTAGCATTTAAAATGCTCCATCAGCATTATCATCAACAACCAAATTCACTGCATTTATTTAAGTTGCAGAACATTTTATGGTTTTTACTTCATTAAGCTTTTCTAGGAAGAGCAACTGTCATCCCTATGTTATAGACAGGAATAGATTGCTGAACAAATTTAGCAGTTATGGGATTTCTAATTGTAGATGACTAACTTGTTAAAGAATACAAAGAATAGTAATGATGAGATTTCACACAATTGTGGAATGTAACACTGGGGTTCAAGCATCTGTGTTGGGACTGGTAGTTAAGTTGTTGATGAATTATCTGTTTTAATTTGTTGTAAGTCTTTCTTATACACCCTTAAGTCTTATGTTGGGAGAAAGGTGGGATAATAAAGAAGAAGTAACACGAGTTAGCTATGGGTTCTAAGGCAACCATGCTTCTTTTGAAATATGACCCCATGGCCCTCCTAGTCTCTGTCCTGCCAGTAGACTACCAGGAAACAGCACAAAAATTGTTACTGTGGCTTTCAAGTATGTATGTCTATATGTATGTATGTATGTATGTATATGTATATGTATATGTATATAGTATATATATTTTTAAAATCTCTAAATAGACAATGATCTACATATTTAATTCCTTATAAGATATATTATCAATAAGCTGTTGACATTAAGTGTCAGTTCCAATATTAAATTTCTTATAAAATCAATATGTTCAAATGAACCAGATTTTTAATGGTATAAGAGATGAGCAGGAATTAATTAGTGATTCTTTGCACTTCTTCACTTGGTTTTTTCCTTCATTTTTGCAATTTTTTTAGTATTGTGGACTAGAAACCTACTTTTTATAATTAAAAAAGATGACATTCAGGAAAGTACAGACTGCACAATAGTATGTGACCCATTTCTGCTGAGCTACTGAATTACACTGCTTCCAAACAAAGAAACTTGTTTTCAGTACTGAATGCTTGATTGCTTCAATATAACATTTTGTGCAGTTCTCATCTTTGGAAGGGCTGCAGTTCACTTTTTTGCTCCTTTTAAAGGCTTACTTTGACACACATTATGCTTTGTGCATACTTACCTGATCTTGTTCTGTCCTTGTGGCTAATGTTGTGGGTTGAGTATGGAGCTGATATGTGAAAGGACCCTGGCATAAGATAAGGAATTGGAGGAGTGACCTTCTAGTCCCTTCTGTCCATACATTTGCAGAGGTAAAGATGTAGCAGCATCATATCCATTGTATAGTAGTACTTGAAAGAATAGAGTGTTTTCAAAAGTGATGTGTTTAATCACCTTGCAAAACCCCATGAAATTAACCTGAACTAATTTTCTTGGTGAAGGGAAGTAAGAGAATAAGAATTCCAGCTCTTAGTATCAGCAGTATGCATATTAAAGGGTAGTTATCTTCTCTTGTGTATTTTCCACACAGCTAAGATTCAGGAATGTGCTGATTCATTTACGTGTATCTAATGTTCAGAAAAACATAGGCTAAAGGCAAACACTAGACATGAACACAGAATCATCATGGAATAGAATAAGAAGTCCAAGAACGTTTGCTTTGAGGGGTTTTGGCAGGACAGTAGTGTGGCTACTGCTGTGTATCATCTTGCCTTATTCCTGTAGTGCATTGTTGGAATTGCACTGGTAAATTTTCTGTGTATGGAAAGTATACTGCCATGTTGTGCCCAAGCCACATTAGACTTCAACCAGTATTTGAAATCCTCAAAGTGTTCTTTCAAACCTTCCATATATCCCCAGAGGCCATCCGTGGCCACTTCTCAGCATTTTTTCCTTGGGGTTTGGCATAGATCTGCACAGTGCCTGAAGCTCTCGTTTTTAAGAACTTGGCTCAGGAGTTTTAGTCTTCAATTCCACTTTCTGAATTTTAAACAAGCAACAATTCCATCAATTTATTTTCCTTCCTTATTAGGAAAAAGTGTCCATCCTTGGGAGAGTATTATATGCACATTTCAATGGCTTCAAGGGGTTGGCGAGGGAGAACCCAGGTCAGATGTTAGCTGCATGCAGTGTGTATAGATTCATGGAGGTGGAAGAAACCAGTGACTAACTTGGCCAAATGTTTTCCTACACAATCCATTTGAGGACATGCCATACTGAGAAAGCATATGCACTAAACTGGGGTAGGCAACCTTTTTGAGCCGGGGGCCGGGTTGCTGTCCCTCAGACAACTGGGGGGCCGAACAAAATCTTCAAATGTAGGACACATTTTTTAAATGGAGGACATGTGGAAAAAACTGATGATTTTTTAAAAATGTTAACGTAAATGCATGTTTCTTAGACATGATCAAAATGGAGGACATTTGGCATTATTCCTAGACAGACAGCAGAAATGTACTTCCCTTTCTGGGCAAACACCAGAAGAAGAGGAGGAAGAAGCAGAGGAGGAGGTAGAGGAGAAGAAGAAGAAGAGGAGGAGGAAAAAGAGGAGGAGGAAGAGGAGGAAGTAGAGAGGAAGAAAAAGGGGAGGAAGAGGGGAAGAAGAGGAGGAGGAGGAGAAGAAGATGAGGTGGAGAAGAAGAGGATGAAGATGAAGAAGAGGAGGAGGAGAAGAAGAGGAGGAGGAAGAAGATGAAGAAGAAGGGGAGGAAGAGGAGGAGAAGGAGGAGAGGAGGAAGAAGGAGGAAGAAGGAGGAGGAAGAAGAAGAAGAAGAAGAAGAAGAAGAAGAAGAAGAAGGGAAGGAAGGAAGAAGAGGAGGAGGAGGAGAGGAGGCAGAAGAAGAAGAGGAGGAGAAAGAAAAGGAAAGGCTCTTTCCCCTGCCTGGCTGCCTCCATCGCCGGCGGAGACCAGGCAGGGGAACGGGGCCTCGCTGAGGGGGAGGCTCTTTTCCCCTGCCTAGCCGCCTCCGTCACCGGGGGCGGCAATTGGCGGCAGGACCAGGCTGGGGCCGGTCCCAAAGCCTCGCCGGGCTGGATCCGGCCCATGGGCCATAGGTTGCTGACCCCTGCACTAAACTATATACTACAGGGAAAGGCTCCAAGAATCCATAAAAAGTCTAAGAACATAAGGTTGCCTATGTTACATCATACCAAAGGTCCATCTAGTGTAGTATTTTGTCTCCAGGCATATGTTGTGGGAAGCAGAAAGATTGGTTGTGATCGAATAGCCAATGATTTGTCACTCCCCCCCCACCCCACCCCAGACATATCCAGCAATTCTGATAAAATAGACAGGGCAAACAGTGTTGGCACCAGGGACTGGCATATTTGGGCTATTGCCAAGGCCCATGCCCTAATAGAGGGCTCAATACCATTTAGTGAAGGCTTCTGGCTCTGCTGCTGTTTCTTATGCTTCTTGACTCTTCATCTGTTCTTTCTCAATGATAATTAAAGGAGTATATAGAAAGAACAGTAAACCCCATAACCTTTTCATCTCCTGGAGGCTGATCTGGGTTGGATGCAAAGGGAGAAGCATACAAGTAAACAGTGACAGCACTGGTGAGGAGAAACAGGCATAATCATAAGGGGTTCTGCTGAGAGGATCTTGCCCATACATCCCGCAGAACATGGTACTGGAACTTGCAGTCACGTTGACTAGGAAGTAGGTGAATGGCCGCAGAACCTGGAACTTGGAGATTGCTGATTTTATTTTATTTTATTTATTTAGGTATTTATATCCCGCCCTTCAGCCCTAATGGCTCTCAGGGCGGCTTACAATATTTTTAATCAGACAGTTCCCTGCCCTCAGGCTTACAACCTAAAAGACACGAAACAAAAGGAGAAGGGAATGATGGAGGGAAAGGGGATGAGTCCCTTTACTAATTTACTGATAGTCCCTAGTGTTTTATAGGGCTATCCCTATCAATGATGATCATCAATGGCTTGTCAGGAAGTGCTGTCAAGTTTGAGAGGGGCAACTAAACCTTTTTCTTGCTTTTTTTATTCCATGAAAAGCTTTGAGGGGAAAAGGCAGCCAGGAATCATTGCTTCCCCTCCCAATTTGTTTTCCTTTTTCCCACTACCAAAAGTCAATTGTCATACTCCCACTTTGCTGTTAAACCTCAGAACTCATTTCTTCCACACTGGCAATTAATAACTTCCAATTTGCAGCCACTTCTCTTTTCCTTGCTATCATAGCATTTCTGCTTTTCCACTTGCCCTAGGAATTGCTTTACAGTTCTCATAGATTGCTTCCTCTAGTAGCCTGCTTAGTTCCGCATTCAATTTGCTTCGCGTGAACTGCTACTGCTACCTTACGACGAACCTTCAGTGAGAAATCATGGGAGTTGTATTGCAAGGCATTAAATTGGCAGCTAGTATTTTAAATTTATATTGTCTCCAGGGGCCTGGAGAGATGGCAAAAAAAGGGAATTGCATTATATGTGACCCATATGCTATACTTTGCCCACTCTTATTCTACAGCAGTCTTAATTCCTGATACAATTAGCCATAACTTTATGAGGCAAGTCAATAAGCAATTTCTGATTAATTATATTATTAATTTTTTTTAATTACCTTTCAGGAGAGGAAGAAGAAGAAGAGCCTGAGATGCCAGTTGGACCTCGCCCACGCCCAATGTCTGAACTGCACCTGAAGGAAAAAGCTGTACCAATGCCAGAAGCCAGTGCTTTTTTTGTATTTAGTCCCAGTAACAGGTATTTTGGAATTGTTGCTCTTTTATGAAATTTAGACAGCAGGTGCAAAGTCCTGCTTCTATGGAAAAATGTATGTTGTGGCATGTCTTCCATGAAGGCCCACTTGAGAATTCCAAGCTATAGGTAACTAATAATAATAATAATAATATTTATTTGTATACCGCCCTCTGGCAAACCAATCCGGGCGGTTAACAACAGGAAAATATAAAATATGACAATTAAAAACACTTTATCCCTCTCCCCCTTAAGACAGTATTAAACAGTCTAACATATTAAAACACAATATCAATTCATAAAAACAACAGTTAAAAACTAAAACTAAAAACCCTGATATCCCTCTGTTGATCCTCGACCATCACTAAGATGGGGCCACAGGAGGAATGAGGGAATCAGGAACCTGGGCCGGGATGGTTAATCTGGAAAGGCCTGCCGGAAGAGATCCGTCTTGACCGCTTTTTTAAAGCTGTCTAATGATGTTATCTGACGGATCTCATCCGGCAGGTCGTTCCAGAGTTTGGGAGCGACAGCAGAAAACGCCCTCTGGGAGGTCGCCGCAAGCCTAGATTTTAGAGACTGTAGTAATATCCTCCCAGAGGACCGGAGAGCGCGGGGAGGATTGTATGGGAGGAGGCGGTCCCTGAGATAGCTTGGACCCAAGCCATTTAGGGCTTTAAAGGTGATAAACAACACCTTGTACTGGGCCCAGAAGCTGATAGGCAGCCAGTGGAGGGACCTCAAAACCGGAGTAATGTGGTCCCTCCTAGATGTTCCTGAGACAAGCCTGGCTGCCATGTTTTGAACCAGCTGTAATTTCCGAGTCAAGCACAGGGGTAGCCCCATGTAGAGTGCATTACAGAAGTCAAGGCATGAGGTTACCAGCGCGTGCACAACCGTCTCGAGATCCCTTACTTCCAGAAAAGGACGCAGCTGGCGTATCAGCCGAAGCTGATAACAGGCACTCCTGACCGTCGCATTTACCTGATTTGTCATCAGGAGCGACGAGTCAAGGAGCACCCCCAGACTGCAAGCACAGTCGCTGGAGGAGAGTGTGACCCCATCCAGGACTGGAGGTTGCAACCCAATTCTTGGTTTCAGGGCCGCTACCATGAGCACCTCCGTCTTGTCTGGATTCAGTTTCAATCTGTTTTTCCTCATCCAGCCCATTACCGCCTGAAGACATTCATTGAGAGAAGAGATGCCATCGGAATTCGAGGCCGACGAACGAGATACAGAGAAATAGATTTGGGTGTCATCAGCATACTGATAACACCCAGCACCATAACTCCGTATTATCTCACCCAGCGGCTTCATATAGATGTTAAATATATGCTACCACTATAGGCCTCAAATACTTTTAATAAGAAACAAATTATGAAAAATTTGAGGACAAGAAAACACTACTGACGGGTTATCTGAATAAGTGGTCAGTGAGGAAAATTGGCAATCATTTACATGAGTGCTTTTCTGCTTGGGAGGAGGTAATGTATATTTGGCTCAGCAAAATCTCTGACCCTTCTTGGTGGAGTTGCTGAGGTTGGTGTCACCCGGTGCAGGGACAGGGGAGCGAACTGCACTATATAAACAGAGTGCCATGAGGGTGAGGAGAAACTGGTTGAAATAGCCAGTATAGACAAGCCCTAGGACACAGAATAGTAGATTCAGTTCAACAGTGGAATATGCTGCATTGTGGAGTATTGCTGGAGTCTCCTTTTTGGAGGTGTTTAAACAGACTGGATGGCCATATGTTGTGAGTGCTTTGTGTATTCCTGCATGGCAGAGGGTTAGACTGGATGACCCTTTTGGTTTCTTCCAACTCTATGATTCTGTTATTTCAAATTCAACACTGCCCCCCCCAAAAAAAATAGCTGTTTACCCAAGCTTGGAGAGTTTGCAATCTAGTTTTCCATTTGTACAAATTATCAAAGCTCCAATCAATAAAATACCAGTTGAAAACAAGAGAAAAACAACATAAATATTACAAAACTATGTCATTGAAGAGACAGAAAAAATCAGCATGTGAAATCACCTTCTGACAGTAATGGACCAAAATCTTGCATCTGACAAATTGCAGATTGCAGAGAATAATGGCAGTGTGATCCGAGATGTGTTGTGAGGCACTTTTGTGATTTGTTATTTATTTCTGGTGGGGTGGGAGTAGGAAATCCTTTATTGATCTGTTTGTCATGGATCAGTTACTGTCTGGTTAAGAATGGGCTTAGAAATCCATACTGGCCTGATTCCAGCCACCTGTGACTACAAACATGTTCAGTTAGCTTTGGAGGTTTCTACCTAACTGAGCTCTGGAATATGGACAGTCTTAGACAGTCAGTACAATGCCTACCAATTAAAAGAAGTCAATAAAATCCAACATCACCTTTCCATCTACACAGATGCGTCCCATTCAGCTTTTCTCTGTGGTTACATGTATTTTAAAATTTAAACAAAGTCTTCCTCATAACGATTAGAAAAATCGAAAGCAGCTTTCTGTGGCCTGTTTTGTAAAGAGTTTTTATATATCAAATATATATCCCTCCAGTCCATCTGCCTTGGTCCAGGCCTCGGAGGTTGAGATGAACTGCTGGACCTCTTACCCTTTCCCGTCACCACTCCCTTCTCCTTCTGTGTCATGTCTTTTTAGATTGTAAGCCTGAGGGCAGGGAACCGTCTAACTAAAAAGATTGCATGTACAGCGCTGTGTAAATTTACAGTGCTTCATAAATAAAGGTTAATAATAATAAAAATAAAATCACTTTCATCTTGATTCCATAATTATTTTGGAGCTGATAGCAAAGATATCCACCTAAGAGGAACAGCTCTTAGCTATTACTGTATGACTCTGTGTGCTTTATGGCTGTTAACCTTAAATATATGGACTAGTGTGGCAACAAACCTTTGTGTGGGCTTACAAGTTCAGATTGCAAGTATAGAACCACATGATTGAATGTTTCTTTTTATTCATCCCAGATGAATGCCATGCCATGCCAATTTTAACTGTGATGAAAAGTTTCAAATTGAAGAGCATGTCATCATGTGAGGCACTCACCCTCAGTCTAAAGTGGTAGATTCCAGGCACAGATTTAAAACAAATGAGAGAACTAGAGCTATGAAATACATTTTACAGATATCAAATATTCCAGTTTTCATTTTCGTTGAAGCATGTCTGACCAATATGGTTTTGTCTCTCCCTTCTGTTTCTTTGCAGATTTCGGGTCCACTGCCATCGCATCGTTAATGATAATATTTTCACCAACCTGATCCTCTTTTTCATCTTGCTCAGCAGCATCTCACTGGCGGCTGAGGACCCAGTCCGACACTACTCCGTTAGGAATCAAGTATGCTTCCCACCTTCCTTGCTTCTCTGCAACCTGTTCAAAATGAGGCTCAGTAGATAGATCCTACCCAACCCCCACCCTGCCTATGCTAAATTCATGTCTAGATAGATAGATAGATAGATAGATAGATAGATAGCACTAGTCTGCCGCTAGTCAGATTTGGTGTGAATTAATTTCATATTCTTTGTTTATATTGAATTAGTTGGTGTACACAATCACATTTAGACTTTGTTTTGCTTCTGGCAAGGTTTGTATGGCCAGAAGGCACAAAGAGAATTTAATACAGAGACAAACAGCATAAAGGTGGATAGTTAGATGGACTGGTGGAGATGGAGGAAATAATAGTTATGAGAGATTATAGGATATACTTCCTCAGCCTGGTGCCTTCCAGATGGTTTTGCTGGCTAAAGACAATGGAAATTGTGATGCACATATCTGGAGGGAAAGATGCTGTAGGAAGTGGTGGAAGCAACAAATATCTATATTCTGGCTGCTGAAAAACATGCTACCAGTGTGAGAGCCTTCAAAATTTGCTTGCTACCTATTTCTAAAGACATATTGAGACTAGCGTTCATAACCTGTATAACCAGTTCCTTTTTGAACCTACACACAAGGTGTTTCAGATAGAAAATGTTTTCTGCAATTTATACCTATTTCTTCTCATGTTCCCCATTGCTGCCCAGAGAAGGCAACCTGTGATCCTCCAGATATTTTTGAACTTCAGTTTTGGCTGTGCTGCCTACAAGAAGTTGTCCATCCCTGTCTTAGGCTGCATCCTGCATCCACACTGCAGAAAGAATCCAGTTTAAATAAAATAAAAATAATAAAATTTTTATTTTTATACCGCCCTTCCAAAGATCAGAGTGGTTCACAGCATAAAATCAATAAAACACAGCATTTACAACAAGGTTAAAAACAAATACACAGAAACAGAATAAAAACCCCGTTAGCCAGTCCTCTTTGCCACAGAAGAGGAGGGAGGCCCACTGGACTTTAGTCGGGGAATGCAAGCTGAAATAGAAAGGTTTTCAGATCCTTTCTAAATTGGGCCAGGGAGGTGGCCGAGCGGAGCTCTGTGGGCAGCGTGTTCCAAAGGGCCGGGGCAGCGATGGAAAATGTCTTCCTCGCAGTGGAGGTCAACCTAGCCCCTGGCACCCTAAGTAGTTGCTGCCCAGATGTTCTGAGGGTGCGGGGCGGAATGTACGGGGAGAGGCGGTCCTTCAGGTATCCTGGGCCCAAGCCATTTAGGGCTTTGACACCACTTTAACTGCCATGGCCCAGCGCTGTGGAATTCTGGGAACTGTAATTTGTTGTTGCGCCAGAGCTGTCTGACAGAGCAGGCTAAATGTCTCAAAGAATTACAAATCCAAAATGTCCATAGTATTGAGCCATGGCAGTTAAAGTGGTATTAACCTTGCACTGTGGATGCAGCCTTAGATGTTTGCCAGGTGCTCCAAGTGTCTTAGACATTTGCCTAGTGCTTAAGATATGTTTCAAACGTTTTCAAGTTTCTCCTCGTAGTTTTCAGTGGTGAATTTGTGTTCAGGGTACATATGTTACTTATTTGACTCAGTCACCTTGTTGATTTTCTCTATGAATTTTTGTTTTTATAAACTTTTAAAATTTGTTGTTATGGAAGCCGCCTTGGGTTCTGTCCTGGGAGAAAGGCAGCAGATAAATAAAGTATGTATGTATGTATGTATGAATGAATAAATAAATAAATAAATAAATAAAGGCAAATAAAGTGCAAATAAGGAATAGGAAATGCACAAAACAAGTCTTTCAATCCCATATATTATTGTCAAGTAAATATGACAAAGGACATAGGCACCTGCTTCAAAGGCATAATGATGTTTCCAAGAAACTACAATAGCATCCAAAATCCACAAAACAGTGATACCTTTATTCAAACAACCAAAATGCACAAAATACATTATATGAGCTTTTAAAGCTCCACTGGCTTCTTCATCAGACAAAGGTATTTAAAATCATATAGGAAAAAAATATATATCAAAAATGACGATGTTAGTCACTGGCTTGCATTTTGTCAAGGTATTGGTGTGTTTTTCCGGGTTGAGATAGCGTGGAGGGATATCTATGTAGGCAGGCCTCTACCTTCTGGCCCTGTGGCCCTGGGAACAAAGCTTTCCAAAGTCCAGGAGATACAATCTGAATTCCATTAGAAGGAAGAGGGCGCTACCTACGTAGATATCCCTCTACACTATCTCAACACAGAACAGGACACCAGTGACACTTTGACAAAATGCAAACTTGTGATTAACATTCTCATTTCCCCCACCCCCTTGTATAGTTTTTAACACCTTTGCCTGATGAAGAAGCCAGTGGAGCTTTGCAAGCTTGCAGCGTGTATTTTGTGTATTTTGGTTGGTTGAATAAAGATATCACTGTTTTGTGGATTTTGGATGTTACTGTACTTTGCTACATGGCCAGTGCGGCTACCCCTGAATATATTTCCAAGAAATTGTTACTGTATTATGTGTTCTTTGTGTACACCGGCCTGCCTTTAAATCTCTGAACAGGAACACTTCTGCTTAGTATTCTCATAGAAAGGTTTTCCAGTGCAAAATGACTATGAAAAAAATGTACAGCTGTGAAAATAATGAAAAAATGTGAGGCTTCTTCTTACAGTTTGGCACTATCCTTAAGCTACACAATCATAAAAAATCACATGATGTGCCTCATGGTATAAAGATTCCTGCAGATAGCAAGCAAGCATTTTGCTCGACTAGCTTGGTATTATTATTTCCTTTCTTTCTCAAGTTTTGGAACCTTCAAACATGTAACTTTTCACCATCAGTCTTAAATGAGTGGCACTGAGGTGATCTTCCAATTGTGTACTTAAAGAGGCAAAATAATAGTCCATATTGCTGGTGGTATGTGAAGTCCATTCCATATGTGGATGAAGAATTTATATGGATTCCATATATTGACCCTGCTATGTAATGACTCAGTTTGTCCATAGATAAATTTGTTCTGTAGTTCATGGATTGCCCACATTAGGGCTGCTACTAATCTCTGCAATTTAAGCAGACAGAGTGAGGTGAATCATGAAGAGAAGAATGAGTAAAGCTGCTTGTCCTAGACCTAGCTGTCACTGTGGTGGTAATTTCTAAATAGGCAGGTAAGGCTCTAGCCTGTGGGGAGATGGCTAGGCTAGAACCACTCTCCTTGATATAGTAGTTCCTTCATGGAGAAATGATTTTGTGTGGAGCATTCAGTAATGTGTCCCCCAATTCCACCAGCAGTGGCATTATCTCTTGACAAGGTTATCCTCCCAGGATGCATCTGCACTGCAGAAACAATCCAGTTTGACACACTTTAACTGCCATGGCTCAATGCTATGGAATTCTGGGAATTGTTGTGTTGCAAGACATTTAGCCTTCTCTACCAGACAGCTCTGGTGCCACAACAAACTACAGTTCACAGAATTCCATAGCATTGAGCCATGGTACCAGACTGCATTATTTCTGCTGTGCGGAAGCAGCCCCAGTGAGAACTCGGTCCCAGAACAGTGCTTGGATCTTTGATGTTTTTCCTGTGTCAGCACACCTGAATTACCCTCTACATATTCAATAATTTATCCAGTTTTCAAATATTCTCTTTGCTCCATCTGAACATGACCTTTTAGTATATAGTAGGGATAGTATTTCAACTGAGTATGATTTAAATAAGAATAAGCATAGTATCTGGTTTAAACCCGCTGGTAAACAAAGTACAGTACTGGGTGCATCTGCTCTATAATCATTTCCTTTCAAAACACACTTTGGTATATTCACAAGGCTTGTGCTAAGAGCTGCTTTTAACTGAAATTGCCACCCTATAGAAATTGGCATTGTCTTGTCACTTTGAGGCTGGAAAACAGCTGAAAACCCAACGTGACCATCGTGTTGAATTGGAGTCACTGGGATTACTGGATTTGGGTGCTGCATGTCAAATTCCTTTGTGAATGTGGCCTGCAGGTACTGCCTATGAAACAGTAAAATTCTTAACAAGCAGCCATCAAATACATTGTATGAATTAAAATGGCAATCCTGTAATATGCAGCTGGGGAGTAAACTCTGTTAGATTCAGTGCATAGACATACATAGGTTTGCACCGTAAAGCAAAGTTATTCTAGAAGACTTCATACCATTTGAGAGCTTGATCAAATTCTCGAAATTATAAACAAGCACAAAGTTCCACTGCAGATGCCATTCCTAAACATCTTAATCTGGAGTGCCTTTGAAGCAGCACTGCCTTCATAAAAGTAATCCAGACTGCAGGATCTCTGGGTTTTAGTAATATTCTTCAACCATATCATTTTATTTAATTAACTTAAATTAAGTAAATTAGGTTGTGGTTATTTTGAGTCTGAGGGCTGCATCAAATATTGCCAGCAACATGATCACATGCACATGCATATACACATATGTGCACATTCTCCCCCCCCACACACACACACACATCTCACTATGCAGTTCTTTCTCACGTATGTCTAAAAATTGTTGCAGAGTGATGTGAAAGTCTCTGTTACCACCTCCACTGAGATAATTGTTTTGCTAATGTTACTAATAATGTGAAAACAGCATTTGTTGAAGGATGAGTGAGAACCAGTGGTGTAATGGTTTGAATGTTGGACTATGACACTGGAAAACCAGGCTTTGAGTGCTGCTCAGCCATGGAAACCCACTGGATGTCCTTGGGCAAGTCACACAATCTCTCAGTCTCAGGGGAGAGAAGTGGCAAATCCTCTCTGTGAATTATCTTGCAGGGTAAAAACTGATAGATTCACCTTAAGGTTGCCATAACATGGAAATGATTTGAAGGCACACACAAAAAAAGTACAATGATTGGGGTTGGGGCAGAGTGAGACATTCACCTTCTCCAGCTGTCCCCAGCACACACACACACATAGAATTTGCTCTGATAGTCCCCATCTTCTCTTCATTTATTTTTCCTGGCTACTAGTGTGGGGGGGAAGCAGTCACAGTCCCTCCAACATTTCACAGATGAAAACTATGACACAAGTGAGCAAGCCACAGTAGAGTATGGTCAGGAAAGCAAAAGTTATTAATGAGGGAAAACACATAACCAAGGAGAGGTTACAGCAGTTTGCTTTTGTCTGAGCCTACTGGGAATGAAAAGATTCTGCCCCCTCCTCTCACTGAGTTAATTGGATGCAAACTACTATGGGGCAGGAAAGGCAAGAGCATCTCTGATTCCCCATCAGTCTCCATTATGGCTGTTTCTACACTGGTAATAGTGGCAGAAAAACACTGATCTCCATATCAGAGACTCTGGAGGTTGGGTTTGCACACCTCTAACTCCTCGGTGAGTGAAGAGATTGTTCTCCTGGCATTGCAAATAGCAGCGCAGTACAGTACAGTACAGTACAGTATTTACCCTAGAAATACTAGGTTAGTGTTATGGGGAAATGGGTAGGGGCTTCTCTGGGAGTGGGCACAGAGCCCCTGCTGTGCACTTTGGTGTAAATTATTTGCATTGACAAGCCTTTTTATCCACAGATATGCTAGCTTTTGAAACAGAGTAATTAGGAAAAACGATTCCATTGAATTCAATGAAGTAGCTTCAGAAGTGCATGAAGTTCTGCTAAACTGAATCTCAGTCCAGTCATTTTCAATTGCATTGCCATGGAATTTGGCCCATAAAGCTTAATGTTGGGAAAAATCAATTGGGTGACATAGCCTTTCTTTCTGCCTTGGTTAACGACTGGTCCCTAATGTACCTTTACACATGTTCTGTCCAATTGGCTTTTCATTTGTGACGTGATGAGGTTTATGTGCTTCCCCTAGAGACAATAACCCTGTAAGGTTTAATCAAAGTTGCTGTGGAGTTAAGCCAAGAAGAAATTGCACTTCTAACAATGTAGTTAACAACATTCAGAGGACAAAGGATTTGATCACTAACTTAAGCATATGGTTGAATACCAACCACAAAAGCTAATAGCAATAAGCTATTGCCTGTTCACTATGGTTGAAGCTAAAATGAGCTTTGTGCCCCAATGCTAATATTTCCTGCTCACAAGCAAGTTTCACTGACTTGAATGGCAACTATGCTTAAGATAAGAATATTGCTAAGTGAATGTTGCTTTCCAGCATCAGTAGCTGCTGGGCTGCTTTGTTTTTTAAAAAGTGGTTAAATATAAAGTGCATGCTGTATATGTTTTGTTCATCCTCGTAGCAACTGAAAAAAATGTCATAGCAAGTTTTGCCCAGCGGTCTGAAGGTACATTTTGTTTCCATCTGAGTATTCATTTATCAGTTACAGAATTGAAACAGAGCAAACTTGGAAAATAGTTATAGAAATAGAAATTGCTTATTTTCTCATAGAGGATCAAACATATTTCTGTTGGGTGGGAGGGTGTTTAATTTGGGAAATGCTGGAAATGTCTATGTTTTGTCAAGAAAATGCTTTGCCATGAAAATGCCCATGACAAAATGGTGAACAAGGAAAGGTGCTGTTTAAAATTGCTGCTTTTAGCCTAACATTGCTTTCACCAATTTGTTACAAAATTATCTGTTTCATGATCCCTTTCCTACTCCCTTCGAGTTAAAACAGTTGTGCTTTTTGATTTTGTACTGTGATTTGCTTTTGCAGTGATCACTCACAGATCTTCCTTCCTCCTGCCCTCTATTCCCTTTTGTTTTACAGATCCTCTTTTATTTTGATATATTTTTTACTGTCATTTTCACCATTGAAATTGCTCTGAAGGTAAAGTCCCCATGTTCTCTTCCATTATCTTCTCAATCATGAGCCAACTAGTTCTCTGCTGCTGCTCTTTATTGCTAACACACGCACCTGTTTGTGTCTTGGCCACGCTCAATAATCACTAACCCAACTGTGCTTATTTTTCAGATCCTAGGCAATGCAGATTATGTCTTCACTAGTATCTTTACATTAGAAATTATTCTTAAGGTAACAAATCTGAGCAATACACTTCTCTCTCTTGCTTTTGCTTTGTCTTTTGTATCGCTTTAAATCCCAAGTCTCATCTCCACAATCAGGTCATCCTTTGTAGCTTAGTAGTGACTATGTATGCTTTTAAAAATTGTTCCATCTTAATATTAAAATTCCATTGGTTTGTATAACTGTCAGTGCTTTGCCATGTATTAACCAAACAAAGTATTATATAATTGTTTAGGAAACTCAGGGAAAGAAAAATGTCCTGGAACACAATGTGTTTTCAGGCAGGAGTATCTGCTCACCACATGGAATTAGACAGATTTCAATGTTTTTGTGGTGATCCTTCCCTGTTAAGAATCTGGGGAAAACAAAGTGAGGTGTGCTATGGGAGGCATGCTGTGTAGACCACAAATAGTCTCTTCTATTGCCAAAGCCTACTTGGTATGCTTACTGTTTCATATCACTTCTTCGACCACCTTATTTGGTGGCAGAGAACAGCATTTCTACACGAGACCAGACTTGCACAATTCATGATATTCTTTGCCAGATGTTGCACAACAGCTTTGTTTGATGGTACCAGAGCTTGGAAAGTTAGGTTTGAAAAGGATTTTTTCCCTGTAATTCATTATAAAAGCAGAAAGAGTGATTTGATGCTATTAATGGTGTTATTTAAAAAAAAACATAGAAGGCAAACAATTATTGCTTTTCATTGCTTTAAAAACCTTTCAGCTTGTAAAGAAAATGGAACAAATCCCAAAAAATCCCACTCAAGATGTCCTCTAAAAATGACTAGAAAATTCAGTTTTTCTTTGTAATTTCTACTCGATGATTTTCTATTGAAATGCAACATTTTAGGAATGTTGTTACCGAACAGAGGGAAAGCCTAGAAAGAGTGACACTGAAGATCAAATTACATAGTACATGCAAATGGAGATATTAAATCTTGATTTAACCTTTCAGAGGCAGAGTGGTGAATTTCCATACAGAAGCAGCAGAAGGAGCACAGCTCTGGCAGGGGGATTTCTAAGACTGAAACACTCCTTTGCCACCAAACATTATTTTGCAGGAAACCCTTCCCTCCAAATACTGCCTTTACAATACAGCTATCAGAGTTTAAATCTGCCCATTTCCATGTAGCCTGTAGGTTATCCCTGATTTCTGGAGCATCATAACCAACAGGAATCATAATATTTAAGAATCACTACTACAGAATATTAGGATTCACTCTAATGATTCCATGCAGATATTTCCACATAGATAGATTCACCAGAAGTAATAAAGGGAACAGTTTCCCCAAATGTGCAGGACAAAATCTTCCATTGAGGATTTCCAGTGGCCCATTTCCCATCAAGAGATTCTGAGACCTCTCTTGTTTAGAAATTCATCATTCCTGACCTAAGAGTAGAACTTTTAACACTAGAGAAAATGACATTGGGTTGCTCCTGTGTCCACTTCCTGTAGGAAACAAATCCTCTTTCAGCCTAAGCCTTGCCAGCTAGTTGAGGCCTGGAAATTTAGCTCCACGTCTCACAAAAACCCAGTACTTTATGACCCCACACCCTAAATAAACTATCTGCCCCCCAAGTCTGTATTCTCTCCTTTTAGTTAACAGTTGCAATTGTGTGATTCCCTGAAGTGAATGCTATCCCCAAGAGGCTATAGAATAGCACAGTGAAGCATTCAGAAATAAGGTAGATGGCAAAGAAAGTAAAAAATAAGCTCTCTTCCACATTTATTCATTTTGTAAAACCAATAATATATTTTGGCTATGTGTAAGATGCTAGTATACAGTAGTTTATTTTTCTATCAAATTTATCTTAAACTGTTATCAGGAGTCAGATCCCTTTGAGGGAATATTTAAAAAACTTAATATTAGCCAGTAGTGAGGCAGTACCTAGATTGGTGCTCTTAGGCCCCTTATAGATGCTCCTTCTTTGCTGCGACCGGGAACCGCGCCGTTTGGCTGCAGCGGTTCCTGGATGCAGCAACCGGCGGCAGCAGCAGACCACCACATTTCGGCAGTCTGTAACCCACCTTAGTCAGTCCTAAAGGGTGATCTTAACTAAAGCATTCTGTTTTGGTATGACTCCAGCTGTCGTACTAGTCTTAGAGCTAAGACAAATGTCCATCTGGCAGTGACCTACAGCTAGTGCAAGGTTAAGGACAGAAAAGGGAAATAGGCCATGGCCTGGTTGGCAAACTCTGAGCAAAACAAACTCTGTGTGGTAGTACGTCCTCCTGCTAATCAAAACTTTGATCTGCCTTGTCCATAAGAACAATTTGTTTTCTTCTGTCCCTTTCATCTCTACAGTAACTGAGAGGGAAGAAGATAATTCAGAGTTGCTATTACCTTTCAGGAGAGGTGGCAGTAGTTCAGAATGCACCCAGGACTCGCAAAATCCTTCCTCCTGACCCACTGCATTTCTACATTCCTGACATATTCTTTTCACAAATTGTGTCCTAGCACAATTGTGTCCTGGCAGATGTCAGAACTGTCATCTGCCTCAAATGTATGCTTCAAGGATAAATATCAAATGACAGGGACCCATGTGAGAAAGGAAAAGCCCAAATGTGTGACACTGGCTTTTTCCTTACAGCTTGTCTTATAAGAGTAGTAACTTGTCTAGGAAGTTATTTTTGGAAGAACAGGTTAAAATTATATATGCTCACTTAACTATCATGCAGGTTTATGACATTTGCCGTCTTTAGTACATCAAATTATAATACATTGGCTGGAATCCTATTATGAAGTTATGTAATAATAAACAAACCTATGATTGTGTAAAGTTAAATTGTGCCATTGCACAATGTTTATATTCTATAGAGAGGAGTGGAGATGTAGCTATGTTACCAGGACCATTTCAGAAGTGGAGCCAGCAGTGGTTTTGCTGTGCAGCATTTCCAGTGTACAGTGTGTCCTGATGCACAACATGTCCCTTGCTCAACAGGACATCTTGTGCAGAACCCTATTGTACATCATCGACAAGTATATAAATAGACCCTTGAAAATCTAATCTTGTCTTAAGCCTACTACTGTCTAAACACATTTAATGCTGAGTTTAGAATTACAAACATCAATAAAATAAAATGAAAGCATATCACTGGACTTTTTCTCCATTAATTTGCGCCTAGACACTTCCAAAATATTTAATGCTTGGTTGATCCCCCATTTTCTTTTCTCACTTACCATGTACACAGAGCCACTGGAGAATTTAACCATACATAAGAACACAATAAATCTGCTAGTTACCTACCATTCCACACAATGATACAATGAGCATTAAATAATGAAGTACTGTATTGTAATCTAAACATACAAATGAATTTTAAATAATTATAGTGGTATCACTGCCCTTACAGGAAAAAGTGCAACCATATTATGGTAACCACTTGCTATGTCACTAAAACCCGTGGCAAGAGTGAACACACTTTGTATGATAATGACACTTAACAGAGCTTCCTATTCTGATTTCAATGGTGTCTTCCTTCTTCTTTTAAGATTGCCATACAAAATGCAAGCCTGAAAGGCCTCTTTACTCCCTTTGTTATGGCAAGAACCCTGCCTTTCCCAACTACATCCTTTTGTATAAATTCTGCTTGAAGAGTAGAGTTTATACTTCCTTTCTCTGGTTTCTTTCTGATAAATCAGTAGTGTGTTCTTGGTTTTTGATGACTTATAAATTTAATTTATTTCCCACCCTCTTCAGCACATCTTCAATAAAGAATGGCTAGAAACTGCTAGGTTTTCTGGCCCAAGCATATCCTTGGTTGGTTGCAGAAACTCAAGAATGCAGCTGAGATGGTTGGTTCTTTGCAATCCAGAAAGTGTTGTTTGAGAATGCTATGGTCTTATGTGTATTCAAACACAGAGGTTACACTAAAGTTGCATTTTGCAGGTAATGCTTTCTTAATAGTAGTCAGGAATGACTTTTCTATCAAGAAAAAATAAACTTGCAAGACTGACCATGCAAATTAACTGACAGGTCATTTGAGTTTGCATTGGTAAATGCAAAACAGAACAACAACAAAAATGGGTCTGAAGTTACTTGTAATCTCCCATGTGAGTAGTATGACATGATAATTTAAGGATATGAAAGGAATTTCAAATTGTCTACAGTAAGAGAAGTGGAATTTAAAAACTCCTCAGTGGACAGAATTGTTACAAAATTCAACCCTATGCATTTCCCTGCCTACTGAAACATGCACGAAGAATTATATGCATTATTATCGAGATGGACTCAAAGGCAGGTAACAACAACAACAAATTATTATTATTATTATTATTAATCCACCTTTTCCCCAGACTGGGACTCAAGGTGGCTTACAGAATTGAAAAGAAACATAGATAAAATATGCCCTACAAAAAAAGCAACCACGTGTCTTTTGCTTTTTAACCCCCATGCAGAAAGCATTGCTGGTAATAAAATGTTAGGAAAGCTCACACTGCTCTGATCTACTTAACATTTAACATTTCAAAACTTGAAAAGGTTGCAAATTTTGATTCACACCCATCTCTGTTACCACTGTTCATGAGACCGAGGCTGCAGGAGCTTTTTCTGGAGACAAAAATTGTCTTATAGAACAAGTGTTACGAGCACAAGCCTGTTTTTTTAGTGAATTGTATTGATAAAACTCTGCTGTTAAGTCAGCAGCAAGAAAATTACAATTGATTTAGTATGAATGATTAAAAGTTTTCATTCATTATGAGAATCTTCCTAAAAACTGCCAGGGCTTCCATCAGGAGGGAGTCCCAAACTTACTGCACCAAAAGGGCTGTTTTTATGTTTTTATTAGTCTAAATTTCATCATAAATAGTACTTGAAAGAAGATTCAGTTATTATAGTAAATGGGAGTTTTCAAGTGGGAGAAGCCATTCTCCAAGTTAGTCTTGTCCTCATGTCTAGTTTTTTTGAAAAATCTATATACTGTATCTCTTTAAAAAAATTAACACTAACTTTTCTGGAAAATTTATTTCCAAACAGAAGGAATTATTGTAGAGTACAAAATATCAGTCATTTCTTAGATGGGCCGGACATGATTCGCAATCTTTTCTTGCATATGCTTTTCTGAGCAATAGCTACTCCTTTCATTTTCTTTCTATAAAATCTTGGTCCAAAATGTCTGTAGCTATTCTGCAGTACCATCTTGCATTATTATTCCTTCTGATTACTCTGAGAAAAAGTTCCTGCAATGTACTAATGGCAAAGTTTCTTTGTGTCTCCATGTGATTGCCCACAGATGACTGCCTATGGGGCTTTCCTCCACAAAGGCTCCTTCTGCAGAAACTACTTCAACATCTTGGACTTGCTGGTGGTTAGCGTTTCTCTCATCTCCTTTGGGATCCAGTGAGTGAGTTTTTTGGCTCAGAAAATCCATTGTATATGGAGAGTGGAGAAGGGTGGTGATGTGAAAGAGAAAGGCCATCTCTACAATACTGCACACTTCAGTCTAGCTGCCTCCTTATTCTATTGTTAGGTTTCACTAAGAGATTATTATGGCTAACTTTTCAGCTTCTTCCTACCTCTCTCATTTTCTTTATAAAATCTTATGCTAGGAATCCTAGCTATGTGTTGGGTCTTTCAAGTCTTGACCTTGATCCTTTAAAATGTTATGAATTAAGACTTGCATAATTTTTATATCCAATTTTAACAACCACTTTAAAATTGTTGGAGTAAATGCATAATTGTGTACAATGCAATTAAGAAGCCAGTTAAAGCTCACAGACTTCATTTTTTATAACCTAAAGGAAATGGACATTGTCATAACCATCACATGCTATCAGTATAAATATAGCTAGAATGTAGAGGAACAAATTCATCCTCTGGGGAGCACAGAATCTACAATTGAAGGCAGAACAGTGAAGATTATGAAGGCAGGAACAAACGGGGAAATATTGATTAAGTTACTTTCTTTTTTTTGGCTTAACTACAGGGACATGAAAAATATTAGCAGAGATAACATGACACAGGTAATCTGGCCAGACAGGTAACAAAATATAAAAGTAGAGAGAAAAGCCTATGAAAGGCTTTAAAGGTAAAGCCAAGGAATTTGTGCTAGATCCAGGAAGAGACAGAAATCCACAAAGGAGAGTATCATGCATGATTTGGACAGGTGCATGATTTGAGCAGCAGAGTAGTTTTCTTCCTTCCTTTCTTTCTTGCTGAGGGGACAGAGGGTATATGGAAGTTGTGAGGGAAGAATAATAGGTAGAACCAAAGAATGTTGTGAAACATAATGTCATTACTGAGAGGGTATTATAGAACAAGTAAATAGTTTTCTTCAGTGCACTGACTCAGATCTCATCAGCCTGTTGAATTCAGCTGGGACACATCTGCAGGGACTGATCACACTCTGCATTGAGATTCTGGTTACTTGGTGCTAGGTAGATACAAACTATACATTGAGTGGTGTCTTTAAAGGCATGATTCACTGGAATTAACTGACATACTTCTTTCTTTGAATTAACTTTTTGGTGAAGTGCTTTTTTTAAAACCCTCTTGTGATTACTGCAGCTTGGCATCATTTTTGTAATGTGTCCACCGTGCATTTGGTGGCCCATTCTGTCCAACAGAATCCTCCATTCTTTTACTCTGTCAGTACTGTATTCTGCATTTAATTCAGCTGCACGGTGACCAATAGCTCTCTTCCTTACTCATGAATGCAGTGTCACCATTAATTGACTTTTCAAAGATAAAAATTACTCTGTTAAGTGCAGAATTAAGGCATATGTTTAAAATAAAATAAATGTTAAAAAGAGAAATTGAAATATGAACAATTTTAACTCCTAAGTGCCAGTGTGGTTACAACTGCCTCACAATGAAGTAAAATTAACAATTTCTTTATCACAAATCCTGTACCATTCATTTATAAGACATCACTCCAGATTTATGAATGATTAGATAATATAATTGTTCAAGCAAATCAATCAAAATGCTACAAGAAAATTTATATTAGCTTTTTACCAGCACTGTCCATATGTTCTGAAAACTCTTCTCTCAAGTTGTGAGAGCTATAAAAGCAGCGGTGTAGTATGATAGTGGTGAATAGTATTTCCTTGAATGAGTTAGATCAGGGTTCAGATCCCATGAAGTAGTCCATTTCTCCACATGGCCACTTGTAATGCACAACGAATTCAGTCTTGCAGCCAAGACCAATTTCAGTCCACAAACAAGTCCAACAACAATTGTAACGTCTGATTTCCTGTGCCATTCTTCTCCAGGTCTAGTGCCATCAATGTAGTGAAGATACTACGAGTCCTACGAGTGCTCAGACCACTGAGGGCCATCAACAGAGCCAAAGGCCTAAAGGTAGAAGACATTTCACAAATATATTAGACTAGATGCAAACTTGCTCTGTGTGGTTTTAGGGGGTGGGTAATAGATGAACCAAGTTTCCTAAACTGAGTGAGCACCGTGCATCTCTGTGTTGTCTAGTAAACCTTAAAAGAACACTTTGACAGATCTCTGTGTTGTGCACAAAGAGACAAGGGCCAAGGGTTGATTGCCAGGAGAGAGCTGGTTGTGCCCTCCAGTGTGATATTATCTTTTCCTACATAACTGTGAATAACAGCCATTTATTTTGATGTTAGAAAGTAGAGTGGCACACTCAAAGGCACTGTTAGATTAGCCATTTAAAGCTAGCTGCTGCCCCCAGTGACAAGGATTGAAATTCAGATTTAGATTTCAACCTGTGTACTTTGTTCCAAAAAATTCAGTGGGAGCCACTTCACTCTGGTTTTATTCGTGACAATGTAATCTGATAATCAGCTTTTAATAATTTGACTAGGAAAATGCCCAGCACCTTGACATAAAGGTGTGGGGCAGATCTTTGTATTTTATGCCCAAGGCATTTCTAATGTACAGTGTGGAGCCCTTCTTCTTGTGATCCTGGCCATCTGGTGTGATGGGGGAGTATCACCCCCCCCCATCACCACACAACACTGAGCCATTCAAAATCACTTTTGGGACCCATGATAGTAAGTAAAGTAAGTCTAAAGCTCCCACTACTTTAATAGATGTGTATCCATTTGTTTAAAACCTTCTGTGCACACACAAATGTTAAATAGCCCTCCACCAGGGCTAGCCTGAAGAAGAAGAGCCCTCCCTCTAGTCCAGGGGTAGGCAACCTTTTTGAGCCGGGGGCCAGGTTGCTGTCCCTCAGACAACTGGGGGGCCAAAGCCAAAAAATAAATAATGAAATAATTTTTTAAAAATTTAAATAAATTAATAAACCGGGACAAATGTAGGACAAAATTTTCAAATGGTGGACACTTTTTTTAAAAAACTGGAGGACACACGAAAAAAATTGCTGATTTTTTTAAAAATGTTAATATAAATGCATGTTTCTGAGGCTTCTATAGACAATTGCCCCCCAAAGGCCCCAGCGGCAATCGGCGGCAGGAACAGTCTGAGGCCGGTCCCAAGGCCTCGCCGGGCCGCATCCGGCCCGTGGGCCGCAGGTTGCCTACCCCTGCTCTAGTCCATCTGCCTTGGCCCAGGCATCAGAGGGAGAGAAGAACCACTGGACCTCATCTCCTTCCCCACCACCATTCCCTTCTCCTTTTGTGTTGTGTCTTTTAGAACCGTCTTATTAAAAATAATAATTGTAAGCCGCTCTGAGAGTCATTAGGGCTGAAGGGTGGGGTGTCAGGAAAAAGCCACATGGGATATATAGTCACAAGAAATATAATATGTATATGAATGTATTTGAAAGTAACATGACACAGCAAAAGTTATTGAATTGTCACACAGGTGTTGTAAGTAATGTAATTAGAAGATCCTGAAAGCCAAGGACATATGAGGCAATGACAAAGTGAAAAGATGCAAATTGATATCACCTGAGAGTCATTGAGTGGACAGTAATGTATGATGCAATGTGAGGGCTAGATTGAGCCAAGTATGGTATGTCAATCATAATGTATGTACACGCCCAGGAGGTGGCAACTGTATAATGAAAAGAGAGACAAATGTCTATATAAGCAATAATGTATGGCAATACTTTTTGTGGGTATTGAGGAGTATAGTAGTGTGGGTATTGAGGAGTATAGTAGTGTGAGTTTTGTGAGTAGTGGATTGTTTTTGTGCATAGTGTATATATTAGAATAAAAGTAGATCTTTTATATAAAAAGACTACTGTGTTGACTGGTGTCTTGAGAGCTGAACAAGAACCAGCAGACTGCAGAGAAGATTGGAAGACATCTTCAGCCAATTCTCAGAGCTACTGGTCAAACTGGTTGTTCTTCCGCTGACCAGGGTGGTGAGAGTGAAAGCCAGGAGAAGAGCTGCAACTCCCATCATCCCTAACATAAATAATAGTAGTAATAATAATAATAATAATAATAATAATAATAATAAATTTCATCAGAATTTTTGAAAAATGGAAAAGCTACCTATTGTAGCTCAGTAATATTAGTAATATTAGATAAGTTCTTATACCTAATAGTCAGCAAGAAGACAGTCTACACACCATAGAATTTTCTTTCCCATTCCCAGACACCATGTTAATGTACAAGAAGAAAACAATATGACAAGATTACTGATTATTTCTTTACATCCAACTCTGAACCCATTTAAAATTAACTATTCAGCTTATTCTTGTTCCTGTCTTTTGTTTGCAGCATGTAGTCCAGTGCGTGTTTGTAGCCATCCGAACCATAGGGAACATTGTGATTGTCACCACATTACTACAGTTCATGTTTGCCTGCATAGGCGTTCAGTTGTTCAAGGTAAGCATCATGGACTTTGCTCTCTCTTTCTCCTCTTTGATTAGAAGGCAGAATTATTTGGAGTTAGAAAAAAGAATATGATGACATTTGTGTATGTGTCTTTTCTGGTGAGTCATGCTTTCTCATAATGTAACAAAGTACTCAGTTTTATCATCTTGGCTTCCAGGGAATATTCAGGTTTAATCTGATCAAGGACTCTTTTTTTTTTTTTTTTTTTGGTCTTTTTGTCTTTTTGGCTTTCTGCAATATCCTCAGTGCATTTTTCCAGCACCAAATCTCAAATAGGTTTACTTTTTTTTTCTGTCAGCTTTCTTCACTGTCCAGCTCTCACTTCTGTACATGGTAATGGGAAATTAAATAGCTTGGAAATTCTGCCCTGTTGTATATATTTACACTTAGGATCTTATCTAGTTCTTTCATGGCTGCCTTTCCCACGGCTAGTCTTCTTCTGATATCTTGACTGCAATCTCAATTCTTATCAATCTTTGATCCCAGGTATGGGAACTCTTTAACTATTTCAGTTTCCACATGATCTAGGTTGAATTTATGTAGATCCTCCATGGTCATTATTATTTTTTCTTTATGTTCAGCAATAGGCCCGCCTTTGCACTTCCTTGGGCCTCATTCCCACTTACAAATAAACTAGTTTGTGATCTGAATCGATGGATCAATTCGACAGCAGAGCGTGGTTCACACACATTGCTCCATATTATATAAAGCTATATTATAATCAATATCAAAAAATGTACCATCAAACTCAGAGCTGAAGAATTTACACTAGGAGATGTTTACTCCTAATAAGCCAGAGATGAACAAGTTAGTGCATCTCTGACCTTATAAGTCACTGCAGTAGCTTTAACAATATTCTGTGATTTTAGCCTGTAAAAAGATGTGAAGCTTCTCATATCTTCTTTCCCAAAAAAAAAAAAAAAATTATTCATTGGAAAGCAAATTATTTAAAATTCTAACCTTTTCTCTTGATTTTATTCATAAAATAAAAATAAATTATGCAAATTTATGCTTAATTAAGAGGACACAACCTAACATACTAAACAGTCAAAAACAGGCCTTGAATTCTGTAACTTAGTTTGGCATTTAATATTGAAAATAAGATCATCATAATCCACAGGCAAAAGTTTTTATGTGCATACAGTTACTAAGAATGTGCCCAGACTCTGAAAATAAATATATTACAAAATAATTATTGCTATCCACCTGAAGAATGCCCTCAGCCCCTACTGTGTTTTATTGCCCTGTTTAGGGCTTAGAGGTATGTTAGATCGATAGCAATATAAGGCAGAGTTAGGAATCATGTCCAAACAGGATGCAGTAGTATTGTGGCAGTAATTTAAATTCTTAAAAACTTTAAAATGTTGAGAGAGAGAAAAAATAAAAAATATAGCATTTCTTTATGAGGCACTAATTTAACCACAACTCAGTGCTCAGTAAATTAAATGATGTGTGATTTTTCTGCTTTCTTCTCCTTCAGGGCAAACTGTACAGTTGCAGTGATAGCTCCAAGCAGACTGAGTCAGATTGCAAGTGAGTTCATTATCAAGTAGATTTAAATGCTAAAAAACCTCACTATCTTCGGTGTATTTCAATACACGTCCCATTCTTTTCCTAACAGGGGAAGTTTTATCACTTACAAGGATGGAGAGGTGTCTCTACCAATAATCCAGCCTCGAAAATGGGAGAATAGTAAATTTGATTTTGACAATGTCCTCACTGCCATGATGGCCCTCTTCACCGTTTCAACCTTTGAAGGCTGGCCAGAGTGAGTACGCAGGGCAAATTCATGTAGTCTTTTGGTTTATTTTGCATGTTTAAATTTGCACCTCATCATAGTTCAACCCCATTTTTTAAATAGGAAATTACACCTTTCATAATAGTCACCTATAGAAGCATTTCTCTAGTCTGGTTCATTGTGCCAAAACATCAAAGCTTCTTAATGGCACATTCAGATGGTTGTCTTCCCATGCTTCTAGCTGACTGCTGTGGCATGCAAGTAGGAGCTCTGGACGCATCATGGAAAAAAGCAGGCAGCATTTTCTTGACCTGTGTTACTTTTCATGCTCTGTACAGCTCATAGTTCTCCCATTCTGGTTTCTGTCACCCTGAGAATTGGCAGAAGTTAAATGTAGACAGAACCACTCCTCCAGGCTGTCTATGCAGCCTTGCATTATAGCAACATATAGTCAGGGCCATCTGGAAATGCCCTTAGTGTCTGTCGGGTTCTCTCTATCCTTCTAGGCTGCTGTACCGATCCATTGATTCTCATATGGAAGATGTTGGCCCCATCTATAACCACAGGGTGGAGATCTCCATTTTCTTCATTATCTATATCATCATCATCGCTTTCTTCATGATGAACATCTTTGTTGGTTTCGTCATCGTCACTTTTCAGGAGCAAGGAGAACAAGAGTACAAGAACTGTGAACTGGACAAGAACCAGGTAATATATGAACATTGTGTGATTAATAGAGTGAAAAATATTCACTGGAACAATGGCTATCAAAAAGAAATTTTCTAATGTGTTAATAATTTATAGTTTTGGGGGTAAATGCAAAGTTCTGATGCCACATATCTATACCTAGAATAGACCTGCTATTGCCAGAATTTTCACTGAATGTTTCCCTTGAAGACTTTTTATTATTATACATTACTAGTAGTTATATACTGCCCTGTTTGCCATAAAATCATCAAGGAAATAAAACTAAGATAAGCAATAAGCCTATCACAACAAACAAATAAAAATTAGTAACTATTAAAAACAGTTTAAAGACAACACACGTAAAAGACTTGTTTAAAGAGTCAACAAACCAAGGGTGGGTGTGACCATCCCACTGTGATGATATCTCCTATCCACCACTTGCCAATCCTCCATCAAATCCCTACACTCCTCTATAATGTAATTGCTGCCACCAGAATCCAAACTGGATTAAATTGCTCTAAGTTCTGTATGAGGTGGTTCTTTGTATAATAGGTTTAATGTTACCATAATACAGGTATAATGATATGATGACAAGTACAGTTTATGTTAAACAAATAGTATAATGGTGTGTGTGTGTGTGTGTGTGTGTGTGTGTGTGTGTATCAAGTCGACTTATGGTGACTTCATAAAATTATTATTATTAATATTATTACTCACCATTTTCCCAAAACCGATACTCAAATCAGCTTAATTTTTTTTAAAAAAAAGTACAATTAAAAGCATACAAAAGTGCTACAATAAAATAAAATAAAATTATTCCAATATTAAAACAGATAGGGTTTTCTTAGGCAAGGAATACTCAGATGTGGCTTTGCCAGTGGTTTGGCAACCTCCCATCCAAGTACTAACCAGGACTGACTCTGCATAGCTTCCAAGATCAGATAGGACACACACACACACCATTATATTATTTGTTTAGCATAATTTGGCGGGTTACAGACTGCCCATTTGGGGCTGGCTGTACCCGCCCCTTTCCCCAGTGTATCGGGGCCTCAGCTGCCAGAACGGCAACCACTGAGGCCCTGATCTGCCGCTTTTCAGGCTGCGGGGAAGCGGCAAAATGCCGCTTCCCCGCAGCCTGAAAAGGGGTGTCCTTGGGGCTTCAAGCCTCAAGGACACCCTGCAGCGGCGGGGAGGAGGAGAAAGGGGCCGCTTGGCCCCTTTCTCCCTTGCTTCGCTGGGCGCAGCCGTCTGAAGGCTGCGCCCAGCGACGCAAAGCGGCGCCGCAAACCAGCAAGGAGCTCCGAAATGGAGCTTCTTCCTGGTCTGTGCTAAGGGCGCACTAGGCGCCCTGGCGTGGAGCGAGGATGTCACGTCCGCGCTGCCCCATATAGAGGCAGTGCAGCCGTGACGTCCTCATGGCGGCGGCCGTCTGGAACGGCCGCCATCATTTTTTACGCGCAGAGTGCGTATTAGGGTTAGGGAGGGGCGGAAGCCCCGCACCTCCCTAACCCTAGTACGAGCTCCGCGCATACTTTAATGGCGGTGTGTAACCCGCCTCAGCCACTTTTAAAAAACAATTTGAAAGAAAGCTAAACTGACTGTTTTCTTCTTCCCTACCTGCAAAGTTTTTTTTCACCTGCTTCAGAGGAGAGGAGCTTCTATTTTGGAATTTTCTAGTTGCATCTAAGCCTCTCTCTCTTTTTTTTAATAGCGTCAGTGTGTAGAATATGCCTTGAAAGCCCGTCCCCTTCGGAGGTACATTCCCAAAAACCAGTACCAGTATAAAGTGTGGTATGTGGTGAACTCCACCTATTTTGAATACCTGATGTTCATCCTCATCCTGCTGAACACCATCTGCCTGGCTATGCAGGTAGGTCAGAAGTCGGAAAGTACTGTGTTGTGGCTTACAGTGTTCCATTCAATTCAAAATAATGTATGTGATAAATACGTTGCTTATGTTTCTATTAACTATTAGACATCAAGCAAATAAGAAAAAGAAAAGTAAAAATTAATCAATAGATTATAGAAGTCAGGAGGAATACTTTGCTGCAGAAGAGAACCAAAATTCTATGTCAAGACAGATCACCCCCATTCCATAAGATCAGAATAAATTGTGTCATTTTGTTCAAGTTAGAGGCAAAACAGACTGCCCCTTTGTGCTGCCTTCCAAGTGGCTTGAGAGTGCAGCTTTTACATACTGCATGCCCCCAAGCTGCCCGAAAGCCACCCTCACCAATGAGACATAGCCAACTGTCCAATACTCCAGGTGTGTGGCACATACATGCCACAAGCCACCAGGGTGCAGGAAACCAGCTTGAGGCTCTGGAAGAGCCAGAAGAGCCAGTTTTTGCTGGCCCAAATAGATCTTTTCTGTTCCTATTTGGGCCAGTTCTGCAGTGGATTGGCACGCAGCTCCACAGCAGCCCCAATTTGCTGTTTTTGGATGGTCCGTTTTGCTCCTTAGTTTGCACGCATTTTCATATGGTACATATACAGTTGGCCTCTACTAGTCTCAGGACCTGGTGAAGTGAATTTTTAGCTGTAGCCTAAAATTAAAAAAAAATGTGTGAGCCAAGTACACCTCCTTAAAGAGGAAATTCTGCAGGTGACATGCCACAACTGAGACAGCCATTTTATATCACCATATTTCTACTGGAGGGATCAGAAGCAGGGTCTCCCTGGGATAATGTTAAAGCATGGGTTCATTGAATTGAGCCTAGCAGCTTACAGAGGTGCTTTAAAAGTCACTCTCACATGATGCCATTTATTATTGCTCCACTTAACAATATGGTAGGTACAGTCTGCATCAGCTATGGCTTCCAGACAATCTACAAGGGTAGAATGGACTGTAGTAATCCAGTTGTGAGGTTATTAGAACATGCATAACAGAAGGTACACTACCATAGTCCAGGTACAGTCATAGCTAGCAGATATGCTAGAGTTCAGTATAAGCGCTCTTGGCCACTGAGATGATCTGTGCTTCTAGTGACACCTCTGGACTGAAGAGGACCCACAAACTATATACCTGGTCATTCATGGTTAGCATAACCCTAGGCTGCCTCCCTAATTTCTTGACCTGAGAACCACCTACAAACAGTTTCATCTTGTTTGTTCTTCAGTTTGTCAGCCTTTATCTACCCCAGTGTTTCTCAAATTACCTGATGAGGTAAACAGGCAATAACAACAACAAAAATCCTTAGTGTACCAGTCACTAGAACCAATTTGGTTTACAGTTTGACACCAGTCCAGAGACCACATCTAGGCTGTCATTGGCTGCAGCCATTTGTCCAACAGTTGCAAAACTGCTCATTCACACAGAATGGAGAGATGGAGCCTGACGTCATAAGCAACTGGCCCCTAAACCCCATATGACTGTCCCTGTTTAACAACAGGGAAGAGAGAAGTGAACCCTGTTTTGCTCTCTAGTATGAACACTGCAAGCAAGAGTGGAACCAGACCAATACGGTGTTTCCAACTCCCATCCACAGAGTTGTTCCAAGAGGACACAGTGGTCATTGATGATAAATGCTGCTGAGAGATTCAGGAGACTCAAGAGAGTGGCAATATCAAGTGCCATTTCTAACCTGGTTTTCAATCAACGTTTTCAATTAAAGTAACCAGGGTTGTCTAGGTGTTCCAGGGCTGAAGCAATATTGAAATGAGCTTAGATAATATGATGATGATAATGATAACACTACCCTGGTATATAGGACTCTTTGATGAATTAAGAACATTGTGCATTTTGTATATTTGAAACGAACTGTGTGAATTTTGGAAGCCCCATCCAGACTGTAATAGTTAATAGTATCTCTAAATTATGATACATAGAAAACCATGTTCTCAGTATTAGTGTCATATGTATCTCACAGGTCTTTTGAATGTAATGAGACTTTTTATTTTAGAGTCAATTCATTAAACGATAAAAGAAATACAAACAAAGAAGGGCATGGGCCAAAAGAGAAAATGAGTAGAAAGGTGAATGTATGTGTAATGCAAACAATTCACTTTTCAAAATGCAGAATGGTATGGCTTTTTTTCAGCACTATGGCCAGAGCTGCCTCTTCAAAGAAGCAATGAACATTCTCAACATGCTCTTCACTGGCCTCTTCACCGTTGAGATGGTTCTGAAGTTAATTGCCTTCAAACCCAAGGTAGGTATTGTTGATCAAGATTTATCTCTGGGCACCAATGGATCAAACGGAGGACAGGAGGATATAAAAATAGCTAATAAACCCAATTCTATCCCCCATTCTATTCTATCATCTATTCAGGAAGTGCACTTGAGCAGTTGTTGTCTGGAATGGAGTCTCAATCTGTGCTTGGAGGAGCCTACCACTCTTGAGTTGACCATAGAGACAGAGGCAGCGTGCCTTTGGAAATACAAAATCACAATAATTTTTCATGTTATTGATGTAAGATGTAAAGTAGTTCATTATTTTCATGCTAACAGGAAATGGACTTGAGCAGGGCTGTCCTTAAAGTGAAGAGCCACTATAAGGTGACATTTCCCATCATTAGTCACATGGCTTAATAAAGGAGTAGGAAACTTATAGAGGTCTGTATCCATCCTTTTGAAGGGTCATATTACCCTCATATCCATCCTCAATTCATTAGATCTAGATGATTCATTGGACCTAGGTTTCACATTCCCAGACACTGCAGAATGGCTAAGCGCATCCTTTAGGGGGCACAGGTTGGCATTTTATCATGTTCCTGTAGTGGCCTTTTTTCAGAACTGGAATGACGATAGTTCTGGTTTTTTTAAGCCCACCTTAGCATCTAAAACAGGTTTGTGAACTTAGAAAATATGGTAAATTGGAATGTCACAAACAGTCCAGAGGAAATTTTTGAGCAGAATGGGGGGAGTGTCTTGGTACCGGTGAGCTACATTTTCCTCTCTCCTGGTTTAAAAATGGTATTGTTAGAGTGCCCCAAGTGTACATTCCAACATCTTAAAACTCAGGATTTTCCAGATTAATAATAATAATAATAATAATAATAGGATTTATTTATATACCACCCAATTGTTGTTGTTGTTGTTGTTGTATGCTGAAGGAAAATGCTACCTCATGGTGATTTGTCAAATTCTGAAATATTTCTGTGAGTCAGAACCTAATTTCACTAGTATATATAACACTGGCAGTACATTGATCAGAGAGGATTATTCATTGGGCCTATAACTAAAGGCTGTCTAGAATGCTACAAACATAGTTAGTGGAAAGGTTTTTATGTGTTGCCATTTCAGCCCAGAATTTCACAGATTTTCTTCTGTTATGCCTGCCTGGATAAATACGGGTGATTTCTCAAACTGACCTGTATTTATGCCAAGAGTAGCCTTTATTGTTTATGCTGCTCAGAAAGCTATGTTAGTACATCAGTGGTATTTTATTTTATTTTATTTAGCTATGGGTCTTAGGAAAACTGGCACATACAAGCACAATGATCAAGTATTTATAGCTGGAAAATCTTTGCAGGCTCTTTGTCTACATTACTTTTACTAAATTGTAAACTGGGATTTCCCAAAGTCCTCTGATGTTCTAGGAGGCATGAGTACATACACTCCGATACACACAGTATGTCATGTAAAGTGATGCATATTGAAGCAAAGAAAGAAAGAAAGATTAACTACTTATATGTTATGATGGGGGTTCAGGAGTTGGTGAATTATTAGAAAAGGAATGTATTGTATTGAATAGTTCAGTAAAAATACTTAGTCAACACTTAGTCATCATCAGTGAAAAAAAGTGAATACCAATGTAGATGTCAGCAGATATGGTTTTATAGATAGTCTTTATACTTCTCCGGAAGCATAAGGTTTACAGTAATTCTGATGGCTGCTCCCTCCAGTTGCCTATGAATACCATTTGGTAGAAATTAATGTCTCTTATTCTTGTATTCTGTTTTGGACTATTACTGTTTCATCTGATCAAGTAGAGATTTTTGTACTGTACCTTCTGTACAGGTTTTCAAAATTATTTCCGTTTCTGCCACAAAATGAGGATGCTATTTCTTAACAGAGAGGTTAAATGCAACCACATATTTAATGTAGCATGTTGCTTGACCTTGAGCTGGAAAAAAATATACTAGTGTATCACAAGTTGATTATTTAGAATCAAATTACACATCACATTAAATCCAATGTAGCACTACGGTAATTTTTTTAATAATAATAATAATAATAATAATATCAGAACAGTGATTGATGAACTAGAGTACTTAAATTATTACAATGGAGACACCACCAATCTCTAAGGCAGTGTATTTCACTGTTGAACAGTTCTTACCCTTAGGAAGTTTTCCCCAACATTTAGGTGGAATCTCATTTCCTGTAGCTTAAACCCATTGCTTCGTGTCCTGGTTTCTGGAGCAGCAGAAAACAAGCTTGCTTCATCTTCAATATGACATCCCTTCAAATATTTAAACATGACTATCATGTCACTTCTTAACCTTCTCTTTTTCAGGCTAAACATACCCAGCTCCCTAAGCCACTCCTCACAGGGCATGGTTTTCAGACATTTCACTATTTTGGTTGTCTTCTTCTGGGCATGTTCCAGCTTGTCAAGATCCCTTTTGAACTGTGGTGCCCAGAACTAGACACAATATTCTGGGTGAGGCCTGAGTAGTACTATCACTTCCTTCAAATTATTTAGCGTAACAGTTTGGAGGCACTACCTCCTTTATTCCCAGAAGATGAAATCATGATATCCCCTCCACACATTTCATTTAATAAAGATAAAGTGCTTTATTAATATTTGAATACTGGACTACAATTACATCATGCTCTGTAAAACTCAAGTCCTGTTTTATGACACAGCTTCCTAGAAACTTGCTCACCCACTGTCTATAGGTAATGGAGACAAAATTGTACACTATTCCTACAGTGCAATATTTACCATTAATGAAACAGATGCTGACTTTACCAACAAAAAAAATTGGGAGAAGGGGAGAAAGCAATGAGAGCTGTTATTTGCCCCAGAGGAAGAGCATATAGGTCCAAGTAGCAGCTTCCCTCCAGGGACAAAAACAGCTTTGAGAGGCCATTAAAAAAAACTGTTTAGAAAGACAGAAATGCAATTAAGTAAGCCCCGTCTCATCTAATTTGACCTTTATATACTACACTATAAACCAGCTGTTGCCTATTTGTCTTTGCAAACACATTTTAACTACTCAAGGTGAAGGTATCAGCAGCTGATTGCAGACAATGCAATTTCTGTTAAGAAAGGAGATGGCTATTTTGGGAAACTGTCATGGGGCCTAGGCAGAAAGAGGCAGAGAGCTGGATGACAGACTCTCTGGAAGAGCACCTAGACAGTAAAACAAGCAACTTACTAAACTCCGTACAGAGGGAGGCATTGTTAGGTGAGACAGAGGGTGAAAGGTGATGTAATACAGAGGTGGACAGAGCTTCTGTACTTTTAATAGTTGTGTGGAAGAGAACACCAGCAGTTGTGGCTTACCAAAACATACCAAGCGGCATGGGGGGGTCACTCTTTTCTTCTACTTTTGTAGAATAGGGCAAGACACAAGAGGCAAGGATTTGAGGGAAGAAAGAACTTGGAAATCTCAGGGGAAATGTACACAGAACAAGAAAGAGTGTGCAACTTTCCAGAGGATGAGCAACAGAGCTTTGAAAGATTCTGGAGCAGTGAGCTAAGGGATTAGCAGAATCCAAAGCGGTCGCAAGGCAATGATTGGATTGAAAATTAATCTAAATATGAGATATATTCAGCTTCAGAAGTCTGGCTTTAGTGTTATTTATACTATTTTATGTCACCCTAAGAAAATCCTATAATAGGGTCACCATAAGTCAGAGCTGATTTGAAGGAACATAACATCAACAATAATAATTTATATGTGTCAAACTGGATTCAGAATCATTAGCCCTACTTTTGTGGTTCCCAGAACACCCCCCGGACTATGGGGCTATACAGATGGGTGGAATGCAACTGCCCTTTTTCGCCCTGGATCGGTGCCATGGCAACCACACGCAGCGGCACCAATCCAGTCCCTGGAAGGAGGAAAAAGAAGCCACAAAAAGCGGCTTCCTCTTGCTCCCTGGAAGGGCACAGCACTGTCATCTAGAAGGGTGCATGCCAAAATGGCGCCCACGCAGCATCGTTAGGGCTCGGAGTGTGCGGACGCTCAGCCCTCACCGCGCCCACAGGCCGACACAAAGTGCCGGTCTGTATAGCCCCTAAGTCTCCCACCATATTGGGAGTAAATTGTGTACTTGACTCTTGTCCTTCCTGACATAAAATAAGAGCTATGGAGGCATCTAGCCAAGTGAGTAAAAATACTTTTGAACCTCACTTCACAACAAGATGTAGTCTTACCATGTTTAGAAGTTAAAGTGGTGAGGCTCTCTTTTCCTTCTAAATCTAAGGAACCTGTGGAAGTTCTCAGCCAGTTTCTCATGTGTCTTATGGATGTGACAATGAACACAAACTGAAGCTCAATCAAGACAGGACAAGAGAGTTCCCAGTCAGCTAAAAGGCAGATCAGGTAGTAGGGATCTAACATAAAGTTGTTGTTAGCTGCCATTAGTGTCCTTTATTAGTAGAAAGGTGGAATATAAATAAATATATATTAAATAATAGTAAAAGCATTTTTGGATGGAGGATGGGTGAGTCATATATAATCATGGGTTTCTATGAATTGTTGGTTGAAGTACAACCTACACTGAGCTGGGAAGAACTTACATAAAAAGACAGGAGAAATAAACAGAATAAGATCTTGATAAAACAATTCTGTAATTAAACAATTGCCTGAGCTGCAGATTCCAGAAAATGAGCCTAGAATTTCTCTTTATGCAATGTGCATGTGTTATATCCAATGTGCATGCAATGTGCAATGTGTTACATCCTATGATCTCTCCACTGCTGCTGGGTACGTTTTTCCTAGCACAAAGATAACATTTAAAAAATCTTTTTTGTATGTCAGATTAGTGTTAAGGGCACAGAATCAGAGCCAATGGTCCAAAACACACTGCAGAAATAATCTAGTTTGAGACCACTTTAACGTCCCTGACTCAATACTAGGGAATTCTGGGAACTGAAGTTTTGTGAGACATTTAGCCTTCTGTATCAGAGAGCTCTGGTGCCACCACAATAAACAACAGTTCCCAGGATTCCCTAGCACTGAGCCAGAGCAGTTAAAGTGGACTCAAACTGGATTGTTTCTGCAGTGTGTTTTGGATCAATATCAAAACTGTCTATCCAGTGAAATCCTGCACAGAGAAGTACAGAACAATATCTGCCTTATCCAGCCCTCCTAGAAATCCCAATCCTGTGGGTTTCCTTTGGTAGTCATACCCCTTTCCATGTGAGGTCATTGTTTTCTGTTTTCCTAGTGTTTGTATATTTAGCTTTCCTGTTCTGAAAGGTCCACACACTTCTCCTGTCACATAGGTACCAGCAGTAAGAGATGTAAACTAAAATCTGCTGGTATTTTTGTTTTCACTCTTCTGGCTTTGGCCTTACCTGCCATGGCAATGCAGCTCTAAAAAACTTGCCTAAAACTGAATTAGGGCTTTGATCTGAAAGAGGATCCCTACCCTTGGATTAGGGGGGAAATGATGATGATGATGATGATGATGATGATGATGATATTTATTTATATCCTGCCTCTCCCTACGGATCGAGGCGGGTTACAACAACAAAATAGAATGGACACTCATGTGGGAAGAGAAGAACATTTCCAAGGGGATGGAGAAATTCATATTTTAAGCTCAATTCTTCTATAGTGGGAAATATCCTGTGCTAGTCATCAGTAATGAGCTTTCATATGTCACATGCTGCTATTTCCAGTCGCCTTTAGGAAATGTTTGAAAATGAGCTTCCCTTTCCTGCTTTGCCTTTTTACAAATACTAATTTCTTTTAGAAAGATCGCTGTTATATGGCCAACCAGTCCATGGTAGACTTCTGAATAATCTGACAGTCAAACTACAGTACAGAATGAGAGTGGGAGCATCATGTAAGCGGGACCATTTTTCCTTGCAAAAACTATCTAAAGAATTTTTGTATTTTTACAACATTGTGACAGGTACTTCCAGACTAGTACTTGAATGTTTTAACAGTGTCATTATGAAAGATTTTTTAAATGATATGAGTGTGCGCAATATAGTGATGTGGGAAGCTCTACACTAGCTATTATGCTTAATTATTTAACATAGAAAATCTGTTAAAAATTGCCCAGTGGGGCAGTGCAGTGAGGTCTCATTCTCAAGCAATAGTAACTGTCCCCAAAATGACTGTTGTTAGACAAAAGTTGGTTAACTTTTCAAAGGGGAATCCTGTCAGAAGTGTGAAAGTTCACTCAAACAGTGGTGAATAACCATAGGTATTTCAGATAGAGGTAGATAGGTAAAGGTGAATAAACATTAAAAAAAAGCATTTCACTTGTAATTATTTGTGAACATGGGCACATTTTAACATCTTTTTAAATGGGACATCAAGGTGTGAATAAAAAAATACATAAAACGTTCATGTATAGTATTTATTGAATACAGTATTCACCAAATATTCAGTATCTGATGGTATTTGAAATTTTATTTCAGTAATTTTCTGTGAGCAATTAAGTCACAGTTGCATTCTAACAGAATTTGATAGCTGACATACAAAGAATTCAACAGAATACAACATTTTTAAAAATATAAAATTTTATTAAAACTTAATTACTGTACTTAATTCAGGGAGGAGCGGAATTATTTTGCCTCCATTGGTTCCTCATACTGTCAAGCAGACATAGCACACCAATAAAACAGTTGAGAAAAAGAAACCAAGACCAGGAGTGCATCTACACTGTAGACATAATGCAATTTGACACCACTTTAACTGCTGTAGCTCCATCCTATGGAATCCTGGGATTTGTAGTTTTATGTTTTAGCCTTCTTTGCCAAAAGAGTGTTGCTGCCTCACAAAACTACAAATCCCAGGATTCTATAGGATAGAGAAATGGCAGATAAAGTAATGTCAAATTGCATTATTTCTACAATGTACAGTAGATGCACCCTAGGAATTGTAATGATCCAATGTTCTGCATATTCTTACATAAGTCTTCCTCTTAAATTTAGAAATAATTTTGGGCAATCAATATATGAAAACCTTGTCTTACAAATTCATCATCCTAAAATAATATAGTTCATAATCCTATTTTTAAACATTTTTCCTGGAAAATGTGGAGGGGGGGAATCTGAATTCTTCCTGAAGCATTCATGTTCCTAGGTGAAACTAAAGTAATCATGACTGTGTAGAATTGGAGCATCTTAAATGTCAGTCCTATCTAATATTTGCTCTGTATTTGATCACCTGTTGACAATAAAATAATAAAAGGATGGTGTTAGGACAGTGGCGTTCTGAGTGTTCTTCAAGAAGTCAACAGGTGATAAAATACAATTGATGAAAAACTAACATGATCAGTTCACACAGACTGGGATTCCCATCCTTCTAATATCACAGAAAATGTTGCCTAAGCTAGAGAGTCTCTTCCTATAAATATTTTGAAAACTTAAGAGGAGTGGCAGAAAATACTAATTTCCATTCCATCTTCGGTCATACTTGAATCCACTGCTGTTCTATGATCTGGGTCTTGAATAGAAGGCTCATAATTTTTACATGTTTGGGCCTCTGCAGAGGTATAATTGCCACATTGGGAGCATAGATTCCTGATCAGTTAGGACTGGAGGTCAATCAAACTTTGAAATTTTTCCAACTGACCCACTTTTCTTGCCACAAGTAAAAGAATTAGAAGAGTTAATCATAAAACCTATGTAATAATTCTGGGGCCTAGCATCTAAAATGTATACTGTAGTTCACTAATATAGCTCTGCATTATCTATCATCTGGTGCTAAATCAGCATGACAAAAGGAACTTGGGTTGGTCACTAAAGATGAAATATGGAAGTAGCTATGGAATAATGCTCCTGGGCGTTCCGTTGCTGCAAAGATTGAACAACATAATATTAAATTTATATATAATTGGCATTTTACTCTAATAAAAATGACTTACGTAGATAGTGGGTTGAGCACCAGGTTTTGGAGTTGTCATCTAGAACTATGGATGTGCATCATCCTGTGATGGTCTTGCCCAGTAGTTGTGGAAATATGTAATATCACCAAGCAAAATGTTGAGCTTTCTGCACGGATGGGTTTTTATCCCTATGCATTGGGACCAATGAAGCACTCATTGAAGCCACAATTCATGAGACCCAGACTCATGGTTTCAATTTATTGAATGTTCTAAAACTAGTAGAGCCAGCGTGGTGGTGTGGTTTGAGGGTTAGACTACCACCCTGGAGACCAGGGATCAAATCCCCACTAAGCCATGAAACCCACTGAGTGACCTTGGGAAAGTTACATTCGCTCAGCCTCAGGGGATGGCAATGGCAAACCACCTCTGAAGAAATTTGCCAAGAAAACCCCATGATAGGGGTTGCCACAGGGTCACCATAAATCGGAAATGACTCTGAGACATGCAACAATGACAACAACAACAACAAAGTAGAACATTAGCACCAGTATTCCATAGATGTGTTGCATCCCATGCTGCAAGAAAGGCGGAATATAAATCAAATAAGTAATAAGTGAAAGTAAATAAATTGTAATCTCTGGAGACATGTATTAACTCCAACAGGTCATTTTGTAGGGTGTTCTGGTAGTCCTGTATTGTAACATGATGTGCGTTAATCAAATTGGGGGAGAGGAGATTACAGTCATCTTTTTTCTGTTCTTGTTAATTCAGTAAAATAAATTGCTTTTTAAAAAAAGAATCAGTTACTGTTGAGAACAGCACTAAACAAGGAGTCAAGGATTGTGCAGATTGTGACTTAGTATCCTTCTGAATCACCTGACAAAGATAGGAATTGTTATCATGCCCTGGTGATTTTATTTATACCTGGTAGACCAGAAGGTGGCCCTTGGAAAGTAACATGCTACATACCGGCATGTATGTTATGGCGTTTCAATGGACTCTGCTTAGTTCTCCATGCTTTTTTTTTTATTTTGCTTTTTTTGGCCATTACTCTCAGTGAAACCACTGAGAGTTCCTCAAGGAATTTGGCTAAAGACCAGGCTCTCACAAAATTGCCTTTTCCCATATGAATTTGTCTGGAATTTAAGATCTTTAGCATTCCTTCCTGGGGTACATTTGCCAGATGAGGCCAGTTACTGGAGATAAGTTTGCTTGTTTGTTTTTTCATTAATGGGATTTTAGAATACCTTATGCCCATGCTTACAAGTATCAGATAGAATGGTTTTATTTGCTCATGCCCATGCCTCAGTTTTGTCTTATTTTATCAGCTCCTGTTTTTTTGAATATTTATCACTGTCTGATTACAGCTGTAATTTTCTTTAATGATAAACTGCTATTTTATCTTTTTTGGGACGTTGGCTTCTTATTTTCGTTTTGTTCCAATGCTTATTGTTCTGTTGTTAGTAAATTATTATTCTGCTATTTGTAATTTGCCTTAAAATAACTGTTGGTTTAATTTTAGTGTGTTTGGAACAAACACATGAAATAAATGCAAAAGGATAGGATGATTGGGCTATTGCATGAAGTGTGAAAGTTCACTCAAACAGTGGTGAATAGCCATAGGTATTTCAGATAGAGGTAAATAGGTAAAGGTGAATAAACATAAAAAAAGCATTTCACTTGTACTTATTTGTGAACATGAGCACATTTTAACATCTTTTTAAATGGAACATCAAGGTGTGAATAAAAAAATACATAAAAGGTATTTTATCATCACATACTTTCAGAAGCTCTCTGATTTGTGCATATGTGAAAAATTGTGTGAATCAGAAAGAGAGAGAAGATAAATCTGTTAAATATGAATGTCACTTTGAAAGGGTGGCATTGATTTCATCATAGATAAGCAAAAATAATATTTGTTTAAGGAAAATTTGGGACAAACATCTAAGATGGGAGCTTGTCTTCTTTATCTACTAAAGATCAGATTAAATACTGGAAAGGGTGTTTCATTTCATATGGCATGAGTCATGAATATACGAAACAGTCAACCTGTAGTGACTTATTTTTTCAAAATTGCCAACCATTGAAGTAGGTAAAAAGCAGGGGGAAGTAATGTTAATATTACTGCCATGATCCCAAGACATATTGGCCCTTCAGGGTTCCTTTTGTCCTTTCTTCTGTTCAGCAATGCTGATTTCCATGTATGTTGTTATAGCTGAGCAGTGTTGTAACATCAGTAGAAAATGTATTTTCTCCGCCTGATGTCAGTTGTTTTTGATACTCAGCAGATTTCATCATAATTATGTCTTTTATTTTCTAAGACTGATGAGTCAAGATTTGCTGAGACTGAAATGAGTAATTCATTTTAATTATTTTAGTTAGGAACCAAGAGTCTCTCTAACGTGCCACTCTGCAGTGAGGCCTTGATCACTAAAAACTCAAGAGGTTAGTCCCACACTGTAAGTAGTTTCAGAAGGCATGTCATGCTAAGATTGTGCATGTGCTGCACTAACAGGAAGCAATTCAGTCAGTACAGGTTATCCACATGGTTTGATCAGGCATCTTTCTCGTAAGCGTGAAGCCTTTCATTCTCTTAACAGCTCTTTGAAATGCTGAATGCAAGTTTACCAATTACACAGAATTATTCTTTATAAAAGGTATTCAGAGAAAAAAATAAAATAGACACTACAATATTAAAAGTTATGAGGAGGTGGGCTTGGAAAGTGGTGGGGGCCTCCACTGATACGATAGGCCTAATATGATTGTTGCTTGTGACTTGGGATGTGGTGCTTATAGCTATGATTCCTAGCACAAAGTGTTTGATGTAATGAAGACTGTCAAAACATGTATTGAAAATCCCGCTTTTTATGAAGCATCAAGAAAAGGTCTTGGTAGCATAGGGATAGGGATCATGCTAATTTTTGAGCAGAAATGTATTGTTTGGTCATTTATATGTCAGTGCATTTGTAGGTTAGACCCTGATCCCCTCTAAAAAGCACCTGTTGGGACGGATAGAATATCAAGCTAGATATCTGAGCTCATAGCTTTTTTCTCTTGCGCTTTTGTGACAATGCAATTTAAAGGAAAGAAGCTGTGTGTTCAAATAATATATTTAACTATTCCACTAATCACCGCTTTTTAAACATGACAGCATACCACCCATCCTGTTTTATCTTGCTAAAAGTCTCAGGTTCCGAAGTAATTATGGATGTCTTGCAGCATACTTGCAGGTGGAAACTTCAGTATGATAGTGAACCATTTTTCCCGGATCATGTTCAGAAACCTGAACTATCATGTCCTTCAGTCACACCGCAGTGCCATATTTTAAAAAAAATAATAATAATAATCCTCTGCTTCACCAGCCAAAGAATAGTGAAAGGTGCTAGAATAGGTCCCCCTACATTGCGCTGTTTAACCTATCCTGTCAGCGACTGATAAAAACAATAAACAAGCATGAGACAACTCACAGGAGGATTCCACTAGTAATAAGTGAGGGTCAGAATGTTTCAGAAGGCTGTAGAGGACCAGAATAATCTTTGCTGATTTTAGGATTTTCATCCTTCCCATCTGGATGTGGGTTTGAAAGACCAAGGAAAAGTGTAGATGCATGAAGGGCACAGCATAAAGCATGAATAATCAAATGACATGCCAATTAAGGGACAGCCTCCTTATATTCCAATTTATTGGGTTTGTGGAGTCAGCAAGAGAGAACCTTTACTCTGGACTTAAACCAGCAGGTTTTTTTTCATAATGGAATTGGATTACCAAGACAACAGTGAGAGGTGATTCTTTTCCCCTTTTAGGAGCCTTTGTATACACATGTACATGCCTGTGTGAATATAGTCATAACAGACAGATAGGCCTGATACGCATGGAGCCTCAAAATTGTCAATAGGTGTAATGATCCATATTTCCCCTTAATCCAACATTGCTTTAATTGCCTTTTAGTATTGACTTATGAAATTTTTACTAGTATTGAGCTGGTCTTGAAATTCAGGTCCTGCCCTGGTTTGAATGAATGTTTCTCCTCCATCCGTGGTCCACTGGATCTCTCTGCAGAGGACAAATTTTAATATGCTTATTGCTACAGATCCTTAACACAATTCCCAGGTTGCTTTCCGTACAGACCTTGAAAATAGGTTCCAGTGGGTGCTTTTCCTGCTGTTAACTAAGGGGCAAAGCAGGGTGGCAGCTTGGAGGACTGCAGCAACCAGACAGCCCACTCTGAAAGTGGGCCACCACCATGGTATCAAATGACCAATGGCAGGAACGGTTTTTTACCACATCTTTTGCCAGAGGCTTCAAGTCTACTTAGACGGCATCGGAGCAGCTTCCAGCCAATCCAGGGCCATACATCATCTACATGCTATGCCTCCAAAGCAGCCAGAAGCCACTCCTTTTGGCCCCTCTGCTTTAGGCCTAGATTTGTCTGACATCATACTTGAAGTTCAGTTTCATGGGATGTGAAAGGAGTGATCTCCAGAAAATAGTGTGGCTCTATCCCTGCTTAAACAAACTCAGGTTTCTTGCTAGTTGATCTCAGCAGGCAAAGAAACCAAGAACCAACTGGCAGTTACACTGTGAACAGTTAAAAGTGGCCTGCTTTCCTTGCACAAATGAGATTCCACATCAGCCACCTACTGCATATTTATGACCAGTTCTTCCATTAACTAATTGATCATGGGGTGATTCATTCTGTCTTTTCCACTTACTGGGAAAAAGGTACTATATTGTAACAGTGGTTCAGAGATGTAATCTATAAAAAATATAATTCAGCCTCCTGTCCTCCTCTCTTAAAATATTCCACAGTATTGTGTGCCTTAAAGAAATTCCTACTAGAATGTTGTGAATAATCTCTTGGAGATTCAGCAGAATGGTGACATAATAATATCTCTAGCATGAAAATGAAGGGCTGTCATTGGGTGGTGGATTTACTGTTACACATTAAATGTTTCAGTTGCAAAAATAAATATCCTTCAATTAGCTCTCAGTTCTCTCTTATTCTCCTGGGAGAATAAATTTTCTGGTGGGAAACTGCATCCTCCTTCCTCAATTAGCTTTTCCTTCCCAAGACACAAATGTAACAACAAATGTTGCATGAGCCTAGAAAACTATTTCCAGACAGGAGTCTAGTTTCTTTTTGATCTTTGTCAGTGACTACTGATATCCATTTTCCACTTATTAATCAAAAATAAAAGAGCTCTGCAAGAAAGAATGGATTTTTAAATAAATATTTCCTTACAGGTGAGGTGCAACATTTGTAGGTATTTCTAAGATTACATGGTCACATTATTTATTTGGCCATGAACTGATAATCAAATTGTGTGTGATGGTGGCAGCGGGGGGGGGGGTGTCTTTATTTGAAACCCTTCATTTCTCTTACAGTCAGATGAATGTGAAGTTGGGAAATATATTTAAAACCAAGAGTTCATATTAAGCTTCATTTGAAATGTTAGGTGGAAAGTTGGATAAAAATGTCAACACTGTTCAACATTTCCAGTTTACAATCAAAATATATTAAGTGGTGAAGTTTTTAATTCTTTGAGTTTATTTATGACTTATGGTTATGCACCATAGGGCAGCAGGTTATACAATGGTATTGAACCACAAAGATGAAAAATGGGGAATGCAACAAAAACAGGCCTATTTCATAACTCCAGTATAAACAGAGTAGCTATGAAAGTTCAGGAAGCAGTTGGAACGACCTTGGTGTAAAATACAAGAAGAACTTGATTTGAGAAGAAATCCTCCTCCTCCTCCAATGGAAACCATATTCTGCCCTGAGTTTCAAGTACAACTGAAATAAATTTCTGTTTCCAGTAGTAGCCATATAATCACCATCTTCCCTTAGAGAACTATCCAGTTTTTATATCAATCATCCTTTTCAACAGAGCAGAATTTCAGATTAGTGGTTCACTGTTTTAGCTGAGACTAAAATGCAGTACATTGGTTTTGGTGTACATTTCGGTCCAAAATTAATGTCATTGGTTACATTAATCGCAAGCTTTGGTGGGTAATCTTAGTTGGCAGAGCAGGAAATCTGGCCCATGCCTTTAAGTGATCCAATCTGCTTAACTGTAAAGGTCATACAGGGCCAAAACAGACAGCAGAAATAATCCAACTTGAGACCACTTTAACTGCCATGGCTCAATGCTAGGGAATTCTGGGAACTGTAGTTTTGTGAGAAATTTAGCCTTCTCTGAGAACGCTGGTACCATAACAAATTACAGTTCCCAAAATTCCTCGCACTGAGCCAGGACAGTTAAAGTGGTCTCAAACTGGATTATTTCTGCAGTCTGTTTTGCCCCATATTCACGTTGAAAGCATGTGCCAAAGAAAGAAAGATGGGTGAAATATATCCTTGCCTACTACCAAGATGTAGAAGATACAGACTTTGGAGATTATCACACTCAGATGGGATAGGAACAGGATCACTCTTCCATCCTTATCCTGTCTGTGGCGGGAGATCGCACGAAAGCCTTTCATGTTGTAGTGCTAATCCCTATCCTCTCATTGAAGCATCATTGCATTAATGCAAACTCTCATTGATGTAAAATGCCAGGGCAATGCCACTTCAGTGACAGGACAATGATAGGATCAGTACAACATTATTTGAAAGGCTTTTGCACAATCACTGTCACTTGTGCTTTCCGGATGGGACAATGTCCAGATAAGTGCGGCGTCATATGAAAGTCCTTCCTGCAATTGCACAAGGAGGGACAGGACGGGACAGGGACGGGACAACGATATCCTGCCCCCCTTGCAATAATCTCCACTGTGTTGGTTGGTGAAATCCATACCTTCTACTATCACATCAGTATAAAAAATATTTTAAAAATCTACTTTTAACAAACTGCCTTTCTGTATGTCTGAGGATGATGAATCCCAACCTTTTCCCTAAAAGTAGTTACTTCTGGTCCCTTATAAATTAATAGGCCAATGAAATTAAATAGATTGGGTTGCAAGATGTTCCTGATCTAGTAAATTTTATTACTGTTCAAGTTTTTATTATTACTGTTGGTCTACAGTGGTGTACATGTGGCACTGCTCTTTCTCTTTCATATACATTAAATGTTAAACTGACTTTGAGGAAGTGTGGTAGCCTGTTCTACATGACAGTCAATATTCATTAGTTGCCCTTGGCATCATATCTAACTGACTATTGTAGCAATACCAGTCATGCTTCAGGATCTTGTTATGAGTTTTATACAGCTTGGAGATATACAAAATTAGAAAATTGGTGTAGCATGAGTCCATGGTGCAACACAAGGTGAATATGTATAAACAATGACCACTCTTACAGTATCACCTCCAGGTTATAAAAAGTTAAAAGCCTGAATACAGCTTGAAAGTTACAAAAGATGTGACATCTGTCGTATGGTTTGGCATTGTATGGCTAATATTTTTAAACAAATAGCCAGTGCTATTGGAAGCTTTTCGCCCATTCTGAATATAGTGTATGAGGGACAATTCCCACAGGGACTGCATCAAGTGCAAAAAAGCCCACTCTGAGCTATTCAGGTTTTTGTTGTTGCTGTAGTAGTTTCCTTGCTTTAAGGCCATGCAACAAAAGCCATGCAACATCTGTTACATTTAATGTGGTCCTTAGAAGCCTTTAATGGATGCTGGAAAGGCAAGTGGAAGACAACCATGTTGATGGTTTAGCTGCTGGTAATGTGAACAGCCACCCTGATTTTACTGAAACAGAAAACAAATAAATTATTGAATTTCTAATTTACCCCAATGAACTTTCAAGCTGATTTGTCCAGAGATCCAGAACATATAATCGATATAGTTTTTGCATGTATCCAATATATGTTCTATGTTATTACTCAAAATAACTGTGCCTTTTGGTTTACTTTTTTCCCCCTTTCCCTGTACTATAAATCTCTAATTGCAGTTTTATTTCAGGTCCATCTGGTTCCAAGAGATGCTGGAGATCACCATTACACTAATTTTATTTTATTCTGAAACTTTTAGGCCAGAAATTGACTGATATACAGTAGTGAAATATGTACTCTTTCATCCTCTCCCAATTAACTAGGCTCCCTGTCAATGATATAATAAATGGAATGGTTGCCCTGTATGGTTTAAATGTCCAGTTTCCAAACAAGCCTCTGCTCCATAATGTGCATGGAAATTTCCCTTGTGTAACTCAAAAATGTATTTTATTTCCTTTCAGTTCCATACTGTGCTCCCTTCTTCCATTCTTATCAAGGCACTCTTAACAGTTCCTCCAAATTTCATGGAGCTAGAAATATTTTCAGTCCTAAGAGCTTTAGCTGGAGCACACTGCAGAGTTTGTAAGGGAACATTTGTACTGCTTGTTCAGTTGTAGGTTATAACCAATTTCTTCTAAGATTCCTAAATCTGATCTGCTTATAGCCAGTAGTAGAATCTATTGCTCTTCCATTCTGCATTTTTCTTCCAATATGTTTTCTGGGAACTCGGGATTATATTTTACCCATGACCTGCACTTCTCTGTGCTAAGAATAGCAAATACTGTGCCACTTGGGTTCAGTCTTTTCAAAACAGGCCACAGCTGTAGAAACAAGAAAGTCAAACTCGCTCAAATTCATAAACAAGCCAAAGTCTGGATGCGTATTAGTTCTTCATATTATGAAAAGGGTGAGGAATTTTTGAGACATGCAAAAGTCATGAAAATCATTTGCAATCTTCCTACTTTTTTTAAAAAAAGCAATGGATGGGTTAAAATATACATTCATTATGAAACGTAACAATTGCTTGTTATCTTTTCAGTGGTCCCGATTATCTTTTCAGTGAAAGCTTGTCAGCTATTGGTGGTCCTTGTTTTGTCATTTCATCACTAGCCTCTTTACCTGGTCCACCCTGCTCTGTCTCCAGCATATCCCACAACCAATTGAAATTAACTGAATCTGAACACAGTCCCCAACCACTTTCAAAGCAATGTCCCCTGGCTGATAACAAGGGATGCTAGCATTTCAGAGTTGCATGCATACACTAATGCAGAGATGGGCAAAATATAGTCTATGGGCCACATGTGGCCCCCAGCACTTTTTGTGGGCCCCAGGAGTAAAGAACTTCTCCTAAATGCCTCAAAATTTGTTCTAGAGAGTGTGGAAGGCATTTCCAGGGCTCTCAGGGATAAATAAAAATACATATTTTCTATTTTTTCCCCCCAAAAATCCCCAGAAACCCCTAAATGTGCTCTATGGGGCACATGGTGCATTTCCACCATAGTTTACACCACTGTCAGCCAATCGTATCACAGGACAGGTTTAAAAAAACAGGAAATGGCTTCTGCTCACGTCTTGATGTTAAAAAAAGTCATTTCCCCAGATCTAAAATGCCCAGGAAGGCCCCAAAGCATGATGGAAATGCCATGTGTCTTCTAGAAGGTGTATGGGGACAAGAATATGGGGTTGTTGCAAGAACAGGTGCAGTGGATAAGTTCAGCCCTCAAAGGCCTCCTGGGGCTAATGAGGCCTCCTATCCTTCTACAGATGCCCACCTTTGCAGTAAGGGAATGATCTATTTCCTACATTTTCTGCTCACCCTATGAAGTCCTGAGCCTACCTGTCCATGTAGAATGCATTTGGACTGCTAATGCCCATAGAATGAGCAAGTGAAGATGCAATAGGTCAAAAGAAAAGAGCTCTTTCATATCATTCAGACCCCAAGAACCATTTCATCCTACAGCTTCTACTCATGCAAGGCAGTCCTTCTATAAAAACCTGATCCCTTTGGTTTCAGTAGGGTTGCTTGTCTGAGCAATGCCAACTTGTGTGGCTATATGGAAAATCTTACTCCATGCTAGCTACTCAGAAGACCACTGAAGGGTACCAGGGCAGTAATTCTAATGCCAGTTCTGAACTGTTTTTGTCTGTCTAACATTCCTTTTTAATCCCCATCCTGCCTGCCCCTTCCTTATGTAGGGTTACTTTAGTGATCCTTGGAATGTTTTTGACTTCCTCATCGTAATTGGCAGCATTATAGACGTCATTCTCAGTGAAACTAATGTGAGTATTACTCTACCCTCCCTAGGATGCCACTAAATCCTCCTTCTCTTCTTCCTCCTTCTGTTTCTTTTCTTTCTTTCCTCTTCTGTTTTCTTCCCTCCAGTCATACTTTTATTGAACTTGCCGTCGTCCTTCTCCGAGAGGGAAAAAAAGGAGCAGGGTTGAAAGCCTCCTTCTGTTTCACTCGTCACAGCTGTGACTGGTGAAAGCGCAAAGAGCTTGGGGGTGTGTGTGCTTTTTTTCCCTCCAAAAAAACCAGACATGTTTGAGTGTAACATTCTAACTAACCAGGCTTTTGTTGATACCCTCCATCATGTTACAGAGGTATGAGCAGCCAGTACTGTAGAGTGGTAAGAGACTCTTTAATATGCCCATGTAACCTCTTTCTTTTCTTATTTTTTTCTCTTCTCTCCCTCTTTCATGGTTTGTTTATTTATTTTGACTTTTCTTTATTTTTGTATATATATACTTTTTTTCTCTCTTTCTCTCCTCCTCCTCTTTGTTTGTTTCTTTCTTTCTCTTTTTCCTCGGCTTCTCTGCCACATGCAGCACTATTTCTGTGATGCATGGAATACATTTGACGCCTTGATTGTTGTGGGTAGCATTGTTGATATAGCAATCACCGAGGTGAACGTAAGTAGCTGGCGTCTGTCCATGAATGTGCCTGCTTTTAACATCCATTTGTCTCTTCCAGTTTTTTTAATCTCTTCTTTTTTTATTCTCTTCCCTTCTTTCTCCCTCCCTTTTTATTTAAAGATTTTTTTAAAGGATTGCTTTTTTGTTGTTCTGAATATTTTTGGTTTTGCTTGTTTCTTTAACTTTTGAAACAACTTTGAGGACTTTCTGACTGTTGCATCATTTTCTTTCCCTCATAACCAACCTGGCATGAGTAAAAACTGTATAGTAGGAAAACCAATGAAAACTATGTGGAGTGAATTCACAAAGAGCAGGTTTGTGTCCTAGGAAGTTGCAAAAGTAAGCCAGGTTGAGGCTTCTGGTTTCCCCAAATATGTGTTAAACTTCCCAGGGCACTGAGATACTTGCCACTTCACAGAGATCTGTAGGACAACTCTTTCGAGGTGGAACAGAGGGAACCAAGCATGGAAAGTTTTCTGTCAGGCTTCTATATCACCAAGTTTTTCCTTCAATCACAAACCTGCAAAAAAAAAACCCAACTTCAAAATTGTTCTCCTTTCTCCAGCATAATTTTTGTAGACTCATAAAGTCTGTCTCCCCATTATTTGTGAAAATGTTACTTTGCAGAAAAGTGTGAAGAAAATATTCTTCCTTCCAAAATGCACTGGGACCATTACATCCAGTCCATTTCTGGTTTAGGACATATTTTGGCATGACTTGTTCATTATTATATGACATTGGTTTCAGAAATGTAACCATAGGTAGAGTGAAGCCTGAATTGAAGAGGAAAAGATCATAATTACAGAAACAAGACTGATGCACTCCCTGCAAATGTTATTGTATCCAAGCTTTCATAATTTCTCACCATAAATAAGGCTAGCTGTAGCTGATGAGAGCTGGAGACCAGCAACATCTGGAGGGCCACCCTGCACTACAGAAACACAGTGACACAGATGGACAATAAAGTATTATGATTGTCCTGAAAGTCATGCTCTGCATTTAGATATACGGAAAATATTTGGTACTTCAGGGGGAAAAATTCACTGAAAGACAAAGAACATGCTATAAGACACAAAGAAATTCCTATGGCAATAATCTTGTGAAATGATTATTGAGGTCACCAACTGAATACTCCAGATGAGATAACAAATTAATGCATGATGTAAAATTTCCCACCCTAAGAACCTGGTTCACGCACCAAAATCCATCGATCATGTTTCTACATACATCTTCCAATCATTAGTTGGCATGGATAGTTTCCATCATATAGTTTTGGGAATAAGGATTTTCTTTCTTATCCCAACCAACAAAGGATTAATGCACCAATAAAAAGTATAAGACAGTGCTTCAGCTTGTGTACAAGCTTAGCTTTTCATCAACTAATACAACAATGCACAAATCAGCACTATGCAAAAGTATTCCATACAGTGACATGTAAACAGATGCAAATAAATACATTGAACAAAGGAAAGTGTCTTCTAACATTGCTGTTTTGGACACACCTCCCAACTAGACTACTTTCCTAGTAAATAGGGAGAGATGAAGTGAGGAATTTGGTAAACTCATTTAGATATTATCCAATCCAGGTGAAATACTGCTCTGGAAAGGATACCCAATAAAGATGTTTATCAGGAAAGCACAGCACTGGCAGCTATATTTTAGTCTGTATTCACAAACCTAGAACACCATTATTAAGAACTAAATGAATAATGTTAAATGAGGGAGGATAGAATAGGGGTGTTACTGATGTAGGTGAAAATTTGACCAGGGCAGTCTTCCTTCCCTGTGAATAATGCTTCCAAAACTGAATAGGTGACATTGATGACGGTTCCATTAATCCCCTCTAAAGACTACCTTCCTACTATACAGACCCTACAGAATTCTGCACATATCTTTTTATTACCTGGCATGTTTGAATTTTATATTTTGAATCCTTGCTATTATGATTCCTAACATTTGTTATTAAGAAATTATTTTGGTTTGGTTTGGTTTTCTTTTCCTTTTTGTTTTTATTTGTACAAAATCTAATGCACTGTTAATTTACATCAGTCAAGGATGGAGTCTGTTTCGAATTGTTTGAAATCCTATTGCACATACTCCTGTTGAACATGAGAATGAATTTAACTGTACATCATTTTGTCCCATCAAAATACTCTTGATGCTTGAGGCATTTGGTATGAAACATCCCACTCAAGCCCTCCCCAGCAGACAAGCACTAGTTTGCTATGAAGCAATATAACACATTTTCCTCTATCTGGGCAACGCAAAATTATTTGCTGAGCAACTTCCTTTATACTCCACACCACAGAAGATTGCTTCACTCACCGTTTGTGAACCTTGTCAAATCTGCCTTTCATGCCTGTATGCCATGTCATTCTGCACCATGTGACCTGGAAATAGGATGGGTGGAGGGGTATAGAAGAGGAAAATCACTTGTAACCTCTGGATGATAGTAGTTTCTGACTTGGTTCCAAATTCAAGCATCATGTGTGTAGTAGCTCTGAAGCAATAGGGTAAATTAGTTTATGGTAGACATTGAAAAGTTGCTGCATTAAAAAGGTAGCTCTCTGATTTGTTGTATATTGAAGGTGAACCTTTCTTGGCTTGAGTTAGTGTGTCATGAAAGGTGATGGATGCACTGAACAGGAACACTCTGTAAAGTCCATCTGGGACTTTGCCATGCAGATCCAATTTGACTGGGAAGCACTTAATTGCCATAGATGTAAGAGGGAAGAATAGAAAACAGAAAGATACCTTTAGGAGTGTGTGTGTGTGTGTGTGTATGAAAGAGAGGGAAGAAGAAGAAATGTGTGTCTGATTTCTTTTCCCATTTAACAAAAAACAGAATTAGAGAACTCAAAACCCTCCAAAAATGCAATATTTCTGCAATTCGTCTTCATTTTCTCATGAAGCTTAGAATGTTACCCCACTGTAAGCTTAATAATATATTTCTTTACTTCTCACAAAGAAACCTTTCAGGAGCAATCTTTATTTGTGTCACTTCTGTAAGAAATTATATCAAATTCAGCTGATACAAAGCTAAGTGTAAAAACAAAAGATAAGGAATGCAAAGGACTTTATAGTTCTCAATACTACGGTAGTTAATCCCCTCGCTGTGAGTCTCCATCAGCTTCCAATACCATTTGGAAGCTGTTTGTTTGATCAATATTTTGATGCAGATTAAAATGGAGATTGTTCTGAAATAACTAAAGCTTTTGACACTTTAGGCTAAATTTGAGAAACATAATGAGAGTTGTAATAATCCATAGGTCTGAAAACAGTTTGATGATTTTAAGAGATGTTCACCAAAGAACATTCTTTATTGATAGAAATTTAAGATGGGATGCTGTAATATAGAAAATATTCTTGGAAAACTGGATATTGATGAGTGCAAAAACAAAACAGATTAATATCCTAATTGTCCATTGCAGCAGGCATCTAGAGAATCATCTTTACGGGGTGGTCTATTTTGATCTGGAAAGGAAGTAGATCTGGCCCACATCTGGTTAAGAGACTATCTAAGATCTTCATCTACCCCTCAGATAAAGGGTTGAGCTTAAAAGTGCTCATAAAACTGACACAGTCTGTTGTAAAAGAAAATTAAATGGAAATAGCATTCCATATGAAGAACAACTCAGTTTCTCAAATAATAATACCAGCTTTTAACAAAAATTACTAGATAGCTTTGGAAGGGCCAAAGTTTTATGTGCACTTGTGACATATACCCCAAACAACATCCTCACTCTCCCATCACAGCTGACACATCCATTTTAAAACAAACAAACAAAACCCTAAATTTCCCAGCACTTTAATCTCAATTTTAAACTATTTCAAGAATGGCATTTTCTCCTTTGAGAGTGATTATTGTTCCATTATTGGATCTGCAAGGAATGTTAAAAAACGTTTCTAACACTTCATTCAGACCTGCTTCAAAATACTAATGTCCCAATAACCATTATAAAGAACTTTTCTCTCTTCTGTGTGTCATAGCACATTCATCCCCAAAGTACAATCTGGTGGATTAGCCGTACTCAGAGTAAAAGTCACACACTGTTCAATATGTCTTATAAATTTATTCTTTGTTAATTAGGGTATAAAATTATTCAATTTGCATTTTCCAAACTACTGTGTAGCTTGGAATGCACTTTTACTTCAGGTTTCGCATTTCTCTGGATTTTCTAGTCTCAAAAAGTACCAAAATACACACAAAATGCATATATAATGATACAATATGTTTACAGATGTGTACTTTGAGAAAAATAGGGTTACAAATGCATATTTAGTGAGAGAAAACATTCAAAATGTATATTTAAATGTATATTTCAATACTAATTTTCAAAAAAAATAAAATTGATTAGTGGAGAAACAATGCAGAAGTTTATAAATAGATACATATGATATTAACATTAAAAATAGACTAATCTGTCTTTTTATCTACAATCCATCTACTATGTGGGTACAGCATATGGTACTTCTCCTCCTGGAGAAAGTACCCATAAAGCACTAGAAGATATGTGCACTTTTTAAAAGACAAAAATCTGGAAGAGCTCCAAGAACTCTTTTCCTTGAGTTTTCCTTATGAAAATAAAATATTACCAGTTACTGTAAGAACTTGGCAATTTTTATTCAGTTTAAACTCAGAAGTCTTTCAGTCCACAAACTGGTGTAAAACTTTATTAGAGGATATCTAGTAATTCTGTGTATAAATGCTTTTGCAACTGGGTTGTTTTAAATCATTGTTGCATATATGTTTAGAAGTAAATTTAATGTGTGCATGCAGCAAGTCAGTTTGTATGTCACTGGTGTGTGAAAGATTTGTGTATAGTTTTAGATCATTTCTCTTCAATGTGCATTGCAGGGTATCAGAGCATACTCACCCATTTACCTGGTCACATATTCATATATGTAGGTGTGTGTCTTAGGGCTTGTGCACACTATTGCCAGAATCCAGTTGGTGCATTATGCTGGCATAACCATGCTGACACAGATGGTGGCAGCAGAAGAAAAGAAAAACAAAACAAACCATGGCTGCAGTAGCAATAAAAGAACCAAGATGTTATAGATATGGGCTTCTATGAGCCATCAGATTTTGTCTGCCTTCCTTCACCTTTTTTGCATGAACCTGGAAAAATGCAGCACCTAGAATTGTATACCAACAGGATTCTTAACATCGACCAAGATCCTGTATGAACTCGATGGAGCATAAAGTTCAGCCATCTACCTATGCAGCACTCCAGACTCAAGAGAGGGCTAATCTGGCAATGGTAGAAAGGAGTTTTTCTAGTTCATGTTTCATGGTCAATCAGTGGCTGTACTGGGCAAAGGAGCCATGTTGTGCCCAGGTACTGTCTGGCAGACACTGTGCTACCAATCTAATGTTTTGCATAAGGAGATACTGGATGACTCCTTATGAAACTTTGTAAAAAGTAGGTCTGCTAATGTAATCCTACAGTGTAATCCCAAAAGGATTCTGGCTATTAACTTTTACCCCTTGGTTCATGTACCAAGTGGGTAATTGTTCTGTTTACTTCTAGATAGCAGAAGGCTATCTCTAAGCAGTGCTTAGAGCTAATTCACTGCAGGTAAGTGAGAACCCACTTGGGGGAACTACAGACTACATGGGCCAGGGGGCCTCCACTTTAGGTAGATAGTGTGTGCACAAGCCTTAAAATATCATTGAACTTGTGTGTAGATTGATACATCCAAGTGCCTAAATTTCTCAGCATGCATTTGCTTGCCTTGGAGTTGGGGATTCATGTGTCTGCATGCTTTCTGCATGTGCTTGTATATTGACTTGACTGTGATTTTGTGCCTGGTAGGGTCAAGGTGTGAATACATGGGACCACTTCTAAGGCTACATTCACTTCATAGAGACCTCATAATCACAATGTCTCAACAGAAAATCATGTGCTAGTTAAGATATGTCATTTTCAAGGTGTAGGTCTCTGAGTCAGATAGAAATCACTATGTCATTTTGCTTGTTTCTCTCATACTGTGATGGTACCGCCTATGCATGAATTAAACACATCTAACATCTCAGTTTAAAATCTAAGACTGGATTTTGCAGAGAAAGCCATAGTATAGTTTTCACGATATTGAGTAAATCCGGCTGTTTTCAGACCTGCCTCAGTTTTTCAAGAGCTTGCATACAAGATTTACAGCCTGATTGTATCCATGTTTGCTTGGAAGTCCTGCTGAAGTCAGACTGACTTACTTTAAAATAAGGGTGCACCAGACTAAACAGATTCCTTAGCATTCTCAGAGCTGAAGCAGTTCTTGACAATTTAGCTGGTGTTCTCTTGATTTTACTTTCCTTTCCTGCATCTGATTACATCCTGCCACTTCTTCAAGTTTAAAATCAACAAGGTCTGTTTTGTACCTGCTCACTGCCTTTGAACACTAGTATAAAAAATACAATTTTCAGGAGGGAAATGGAAAAGTTAAAATGTATATTTGAACAAAAATTTGATCCAAGAGTTCTAATATTTTGCCAGAAAAATATTCACAAAAAAAGCAATGACAAAAAACCCCAACACATGTACAAACAGTATTATTTCTGAGAGACTTGTATAAGCCTGTATATACACTCATAGTTGGGACCATTCCTGACACTAAGCATACATGAATTATAGATGTACATCTTTGGAAATTCTGTTGTAAGTTACCAGCTCCCAATTCCTTCTGAAATGTATGTGAAAACCCTTTGTCTAGTAACAGTAATAATTCCCTCTTTTTATGAGTTAACATAAAATGGCTTGGCATTATTGTGGAGAGGACTGTCATATAACTAATACTTAATAATGTACAGTGGACCCTTGTTATCCGCTGGGGTTTGGTTCTTGGGTCCCCCGTGGATAACAAAATTTGTGGATGCTCAAGTCCCATTAAATATAATGACAGAGCAAAATGGTGTCCCTTACAAAAAAATGGAAAATCAAGGTTTCACATTTGAAATTTATACTTATATTTTGAATATTTTTCAAGCCGTGGATGCTTGAATCAGTGTATGAAAAATCCGTGTATAAGAAGGGCTGAGTGTACCTGAAGGAAAACCATGCTAATGTGTTCCTCTTCAGTCTCCCAATTTTCATGAGAGTTTATGACAAACTAAGGAATAAGCATTTTTACCACTAATCATTTCTAAGTAGCTGTGCTATTCAGTGAACAGTGTAGGAATGAAGTATATAGTCCTGTATAATTCCATTTCAAGATTACAAATATAACTTTGCTCTTTTAAATGCAACTATATTATAGAACTTTAAAGATGGTACTTCAGAATTTTCAAGAAAGGACCTGGTCGTGTGTGTGGTGTTAACGAACAGAATAGATATCATATTGTGGTAAAACTACATCTAACATACCGATAGGGATTTAGAACAACATCCTATACTGATATGCATTTGATGGTATTTATTTCTTTAAGCCTATGATGTAACTTGATAAATTGGTACTACTTTCCCTAGGTTGAATTGTCTCATTACTCTTTTTAAAAAAAATGCATACAGGAGCAATTCATGGTTATGGGTACTTTCTAGCTTTATAAAACAGAAGACAGACAGCCTTCAGGAACTAACAGAATTTTTGCATGACGCAAAAAGACACTCACCAAATTCAAAGTTTAAAATCCTGTGTGGGTGTAGATGTGTGTGTAGCTGTATACATACTCTCTCACAACATACATACATGCAAGCAGGATTTTAAACTTTATATTATCTTAAGTAAACCTTTCTCCTTTTATCACTCCTCTCTTTAATGTTTGAGGGCTGTTTCTTGCATCTTAATCCTCATTCCCTGTGGATGCCAGTCTTAAAGTATGCCAATCTTTATTCATTTGATATTTGTGTAAAAAAGGTGCTGTTGGTCTTAGTCTGAATACAACAGATTTTTTCAAGCATATAAGGTTTTTTTAAAAGCCTTACAGATATTTTAGAGTTGTAGATCCTAATAAATGTGGGTATATTTTGCTGTCAAGTGGGTGCTTTTGTCCTACTGTTGCATGGCTAACAGTGTTTGCCCTTTCTATATATAACCTATCAAGTACCCTGAAAGAGGTATTTCACATGTTTGAATGTTTATGAACACATCCATAAAATGTTGATTGTCAGGGAATTAATCTCCAGACATTGTTCATATTTTACCATGAAAGTGTTTACATGCTACGAGTGTGCTTGTGTGGTGAGCAGAATAAAGGAATGCATGCTCTCATCTACCATAAAGTTTCAGTGAAATATTTGAAATATTGTATTTCAGACCTATGCAGTAAAAAAAGGCCATAACATGATCAGGACAGGGCCAAACTTATTTTTGCATGAATAACATATTGGAATGATTGGGGGGGATAACAGAGGAGAAGGAGATATTTCCCAGATTTCCCACTGAAGCTCCTGACATGGCCATTCAGATAGGTATCACAGCCAAGGTTACTCAGGGTGTTTCTTAAGCAAAGTTTTGGGTTTTTTTTAATGTGCTGGCTTCCCTTCCTGTGCTAGGGAAAGCATGGTTTTTAATATTTTTTTAAAAAATAGATGGCTTTTGAAATAATCAAGGTACTTTTAAGAACCAGCAGTGGTGGTTGTGTCTCAGTGTAGTTCTCATCTCTGGAAACACATCAGTTGCAAAAGGTAATGTGTTACACTAGTCCTTAACAGCTACAGCTGCAGCTGGAGCTTTCCAACCATGATGCCTATGGTGGCAGAAGATGAAAAATTTAGCGCCAGGTGCATGGAAATAACTGCACAGAACTGTAGAATTTCATAGACTCATAGAGCCGGAAGGGGTCACAAAAGTAATTTGCGCCAACTCCCTTTCATGCAGAAGTACATAAATAAAGCACTCCTGAAATATGCTTATCCAACCTCTGTTTAAAAACCTCCAAGGATGGAAAGTCCACCACTCTCTGAGGCAATCTATTCCACTGTCAAACAACTCTTATAGTTAAAAAAAAAAGTTCTTCCTAATGTTTAGGTGGAATCTCTTTTCTTGCAGTTTGAACCCAATGGTTTGTGTTCTTGTCTCTGGAGCAGCAGAAAATAAGATTTTTCTGTCTACATGATATCCCTCCAGATAGTTAAAGACAGCTGTCATGCCATCTCTTAGTCTTCTCTTCAAACTACACATACCTAGTTCTCTTAAGTTGTTCCTCAGTTGGTTTTCAGAACTTTAATGTCTCTGCACACTTCTCTTGAATATTCCAGTTTATCCTTCCTGAACTATGGTGCCAAGACCTGGTTGCAGTATTCCAGGTGAGGTCTGTGCAAACCATAATAGAATGGCACTGCTCCTTCCCTTGATCTGGAAACCATGCTCCTAGTGATGCAGTCCAGCATTACAGTGTTTTTGACTGTTACATCACAGGAAGCTATCTGAAGTCTTCAGTATCCCAAGAAACACTTTCCATCCAAATGTTTTGGAGGTGTCTGAACTGGTTCTCAAGAGATTCTAAAGTTTAAAAAAACAGTAAGACGTAGAGGTAGGCATGTGTTTGGGGGTCTCTGTGGACAAAAGAAGGCCTGGTTAAAAATTGTTATCAACAGCAAAGAGGAAGTCTCAGTTTTTAGAAAATCTACATATTCACTCCATGCGAATAGCAAGCTCCCTGTTCTCACATTATCTCCTATATTCTACTTTCTCTTTTACCTCAGTGTTGCACTTCCCCTTCAGCCCTATTCACTCCTTAGCCTGCTTCTAACTTTGATGATCTCTCACCTTCCATCCAGGGCAAACCTTTCACAGAGACTTTTCAGCAAAGCAGAATACTGTTGTTGCCATTATACAATTCTTTGCCAAAGTGAGGCAAAGACAGAATGTCAGTTTCAGACTGGAGGACAACCCTGTATATAGAAAAGTCAAAATCTCCTTAGTGATTCTGGAGTCTGAGGATTCAGACTAAAATCCTGTTTGGAAATACCCTCTGCAATCATTGTGTTGTACTTCCATAAAAATGGCTTTAAGTTTAAAGTGGCGGGATACAGATCTGCAGCCGCCCCTTAGCACCACATATTGGGGCCAGGGCAGCCACAGCGGCAGCCCAAAGGCCCCAATCCGGCACTTTTCGGGACCAGGGAACAGCGGCAAAATGCCGCTCCTCCCTGGTCCCGAAAAGAGGTGTCCTTCGGGCTTCATGCCTCAGGACACCCTGGGAACCGCCCGGGAACCACTGTCAGGAGAGAAAGGGGCCACTCGGCCCCTTTCTCCCGGCTTCATTCCCGCAGCCATTTGGTGGCTGCAGGAATGAGGCACTCCCCAAGAAGGAGCTCCCTTTCGGAGCTCCTTCCAGCGCTGCTGAAAGTGACGTCATAATGGTGGCACCCGTGTATACAGGGCACCACCATTATCACGCCGCAAGTACATGCTAGGGTTGCGGGGCGTCTGTAAAGGACGCCCCAAGGCAACCCTAGCATGTTTCGAGGCCTGCACAAAGGTCCGGTCTGGAAAGCACCAGTGTTAGATTCCTATGTTGTCTAAACTACTGCTGTAGTTGCAGTCCTTGACACACCTATCAAAGGCCCTGTCTGCATTGGCCAAATAAAACATCCTTCCCCCATCCCCACCCTCTAGGCAAGGAGTCTGGATGATGCATGGCCCCAACCCTGGTTCCAGTGTCTGGCCACTTCAGCACCAAACCTGGGGTATATCCAAATATTGTGGCCTATTAACTTGGTAGCTCATATCTAGTTTTAAATATGTAATGAACAATTTTGAACTTCATTACATTTAAATATGAGAAGATGCAAGTAAGTGATGAGAGTTTGGGGAGTTCATGTTTCTTATCTGGAAGAAATTATATTTATTCTAAACCTCTGTTCTTCAATATGACATGACAGTTTTAGAAAGTTTATGTCCCATTAGTTATGAAAATGTGTGAACTGAAATTTCTTCATACAAAAACTCCAATTTTTTTCTTGATGTTTAACTAGATGTGATTGTTCCCTCGTACAAATGACTTTATCTAATATTCCACTTCATGAATCATAGGAAACAGATTAGAATCTTCAACAGTATATCTGTATTTCCTCAATATGATATAAAATGGAGAGACAAAGGATTGTTACCGTTAAAAATCAAGCATGCAAAAAACACTGGTCAGAATCATGTTGGGGATTTACAAATGTGCAAGCACTGTAGTTACAGTGCTGCACAATGAATCCCATCCCAATCCCCACTTACCAGACAGTAGTCACTGGGATCAATGGGATTCTATTCCCCTGTCAATTGGAAAGTAGATAATATTACCACCTCCTCCTGTGAACAATCTCCAGTGAGATAGGCCAAATCAGGGGCTCCTGTTGCAATTCCTCCTTGTAGCGGAGATTGCTCACAGGAGGAAGGTTTGTGGGAGCATAAGTGAGCTGCTTCCTGAGTGACAAGGAAACTGACCCTCATCAATATCTGAGCCATTGGCAATAATCTTTGAGAAGTCCTGGTGAACAGGAGAAGTCCCAGAAGATTGGAGGAGGGCAAACATTGTCCGCATCTTCAAAAAGGGGGGGAAATGAGGTTCCCAACAATTATCGTCCAGTTATTCCAACATCTATACCAGGAATGATTCTAGAGCAGATCATTGACAGAGAATCTATGAACATCTAGAAAGCAGTTCTATAATCACAAAAAGTCAACATGGGTTTCAAAGAAACAAGTCATGCCAGACAAATCTTATCTCTTTTTTTGATAAAATTACCAGCTTGGTAGATAAAGGGAATGCTGTGGATATAGTGTATCTTAATTTCAGTAAGGCCTTTGACAAGGTTCCCTGTGACATTCTTGCAAACAGGCTTGTAAAATGTGGGTTAGACAAGGTAACTGTTACATGGATTTGGTAATTGATTGACTGGCCGAACCCATTGTGCTCAACAATGGCTTCTTTTAATCTTGGAGAGAAGTGATCAGTGGGGTCCCACAGGATTCTGTCCTGGGGCCATGTTATTCAACATCTTTATCAATTATTTGGATGACAGAATTGGGGGCATACTTATCAAATTTGCAGATGACACCAAATTAGGAGGAATAGCTAATACTCCAGAGGACAGGCTCAAAATTCAAAATGACCTGAATAGACTAGAAGGCTGGGCCAAAGCTAACAAAGTGAAATTCAACACGGAGAAATGTAAGGTACTGCACTTAGGGCAGAAAAATGAAATGCACATATATAGGATGGGGGACACCTGGCTGAATGAAACTATATGTGTAAGGGATCTAGGAGTCCAAGTAGACCACAAGTTGAACATGAGTCAACAGTGCGATACGGCAGCTAAAAAGGCCAATGCAATTTTAGGCTGCAACAATAGAAGTATAGTGTCTAGATCAAGGGAAGTGATAGTCCCACTCTATTCTGCTCTGGTCAGGCCCCACCTGGAATACTGTGTCCAGTTCTGGGCACCACAATTCAAAAAGGATGTTGAGAAACTAGAGCGTGTCCAAAGGAGGGCGACTAAAATGGTGGAGGGTCTGGAAACCATGCCCTACGAGGAATGACTTAGGGAGCTGGGGATGTTTAGCCTGGAGAAGAGAAGGTTAAGAGGTGATACGATAGCCCTGTTTAAATATTTGAAGGGATGTCATATTGAGGAGGGAGCAAGCTTGTTTTCTGCTGCTCCGGAACAATGGATGCAAGCTCCAGGAAAAGAGATTCCACCTCAACAATAGGAGGAACTTCCTGACAGTAACGGCTGTCCGACAGTGGAACACACTCCCTTGGAGTATAGTGGAGTCTTCTTCCTTGGAGGTCTTTAAGCAAAAGCTGGATGGCCATCTGTCGGGGATGCTTTGATTGTGATTTCCTGCATGGCAGGGGATTGGACTGGATGGCCCTTGTGGTCTCTTCCAACTCTATGATTCTATGATCAATTACAGTTAATGCTGCTGCCTGGTAACTGGAGACTGAGGGACTTTCATGGTCCCTGTGGTCCTGTACAAAATAAAGCTGCTTTAGGTCACTTTGAAGGTATGCTGTTTAAATGATACATGCATCCTATGAGTCCAAAAGCCACACCAAAGCCATGCTCCAGTCCTAAGGAATGGAGCGTGGCTTTGATGCGGCTTCCAGACTCTTAGGATGCTTGTATCATTTAAACAGCATACATCCAAAGTGACCCAAAGCAGCTTTATTTTGGCCTGTCCATGCGGGCCCTATGTGTCCAAGTATTCCTTGCCTAGGAACACCCTACGATACATGGAGTCCCCATGACAGGTGATTTGAAGGCACATACACATAGACATGTATGCCCTAAACTAGGTGCTGTGTAGGAAACATGAAGAAGAAGTCACAAATGTGTGATTCTAGGTTGTATATCCTTAACTGCTTAACAAGATTATGGCAACTATTGAAGAATATATATTTAGTGGACTCAAACCATCCACAGGAGTTTGGTTCGGGAGGGGGGGCTTTGGATAGGAAAAACAGTGAAGTCCCATATTATCCACTGTCAATAGACAGTGACATGTGTGTGTCTGCATGCATGTGCCACCATTAAATAATATGGGTGATCAAATCCACAGATCACTAGCCCACTGATATGGTGGGTTCACTGTGTGTGTGTCTGTGTGTCTTAGGTGGGTTTTTTGTTTGTTTGTTTGTTTTGTTTTGCAGTAAAACAAGGAATATGTTGTGTCCAGTCAATTATTTAGTAATATTGCTAAAATGGTTTTAGTATTAAAGTGAACAGTTTAATGGGAGGGGGGAGTGAATAATAGAAGTGAAAGGAGAAATCTGGCAGATTTTTCATTTGTAGCAGATAGCTGAGGTTAGGCTATAACATGATGACTATAGAGCAAGGGTGGGCATGTTCCAGGGCTTGGAAGGCTGCACAAACCAGTTTTCAGCTCCCCCAAAGGGCTGCGGCACTCCATCATGTCCGACATCTGACATAACCAAAAGTGAAGTTATGTGACTCCCAGTCAACATTTGGACTATTGGGGGGAAGATTTTCTTGCTGTTTTGGGGTGCAGGACTCTCTCACTCACACACACACCACCTTTAGTGCACTCTCATTTTAGTACTCTAACCCAAGAAATCAAGAACATAAAACAGGAACAATAAGAAATAAAATGATGATGTAGGAAAAACACAGAAGAGTTGTATAAAAGAGTTGAGGAAATGAATGACAAATGGAATGAAGAACCATATGAAGACAAATCCCAAATCCTCAAAAGCGAAGTAGAATCTGCAGTGAGAGAAACTGGAGAAAATAAATCCCCAGGAACAGATGTTATCCCAATTGAACTATTTCAGTGCACACAGACAGAAGCAACTAAAATATTCCAACAAATATAGAAAACAAGGAGTTGGCCAACAGACTGTAAACGATCAAAGGAATCCCTGGTGGCACAGTGGTTAAATGCCAGTACAATCCCAGGCTCCAAGGTTAACTCAGCCTTTATCCTGGATTGCGGCCAACACACACAAACAACGCCGATAAGGATGGCTCAGCAAGGCAATTAGCAAAGCAACTGGAAACAGTCCACAAACCTTGCAAGGAGTGAGAGTTAGAGAGCAAGCTGAAAGTCAAAGCCGATGTCAGGAAAACAGAGGTCAGAGTAGTCAGTCCAGTCCAAGGTCAAGGCAGCCAGAAGGCAGCAAGAGTCCAGTTCATTCCAAGGTCAAGAGTCAAGGCAACAAGGAGTCAGGATACACCGAGCCAGGGCCGGCAGCAATCACACCAAAGGATCATGCAATAAACTCTGGCACCGAGTTAGCATCTCACAGGTGGTTAAGTAGGAGATTTCCTCCTCGGTCTCTCAGCAATCCTCCTGGACCTGCATCTGCCAGCACTCTCAGCCCTGCGTTGCCTAAAGGAGGGAACCTCCAGGACTGGTTCCTCCCCAGAGTCATCACTAGGCTGCTGTACCACCAGAGGAATCCCATCAGCACTAGGACCTGGCTGAACCTCCTCCTCTGGGGCTGGGAGATCAGGGCTGGGCTCTGGCAGAGCAGAATTAACACCAGGTGCAGCCTCAATTACCCCTTGCTCTGGAGTAGACCCATCCTCCTCCTCGTACTCCGAGTCCTGCTCTTGGCTGGCCATTACATCCTTCCATCTTTCGTAGGATGGTAAAATGAGTACCCAGCTTGCTGGGGGCAATTGGCTTACAGATTATGAACTGCTTACAGAATGCTGAGTTCACTATTAAGCAGTATAGAAATATAAATGCTGTTGCTATGAATATATATCCCAATCCATAAGAGATAGAAAAGAATGCAGTAAGTACAGGACCATAGTATTAATCTCACGTGCAAGCAAAATAGTGCTCAAAATTCGGCAGCATAGACTCCAACCATACATGGAGAGAGAAATTCCAAAGGGGCAGGTGGGATTCAGAAAAGGAAGAGGCACCAGAAACCATGTCGCAAATATAAGATGACTAATTAACATTATTATAAAACAGGCTGACCAAGAGGGAACTGTGGTCATCATGAAACAAGTCTGACTACATACAGGAGGCTGAGCAACAATAGTCCAACACCATGTTTTACAGAATCCTCTCTAAAGATCCCATAGAATTCTCCACCAATATACAGAACCAAATTCAAATTGACATACCCAAGAGCCCAACAAGGCATCTTCTATTTAATAGCCAAAATACACAAATGTGGAAATCCAGGAAAAGTTATTGTGTCAAGCATTGGAACCCTCATGATTGGACTGTCAGATATCTGGACTCAATTCTCAGACCATATGCCATCAACACTCCAAGCTAGGGTACAACTGATTTACTTAGGAAAATATCGTCCATCCACATCCTCCTGGGGAATACCATTCTGGCCACTGTGGTTGTGGAATCCCTATACACTAAAATCCCAAAACAGGGTGGACTACAAGCCATCAAGTATACCATCCTGAATGAGTCTACAGAAGATCTAAATACAAAACTCTGCCACTTTGCACTCATTGACAATTACTTCACTTTTGGGAATAATATTTATCTCCACATCAGTGGCACTGCCATGGGCACCACTGTATGCAAACATCTTCATGACTGACCTGGAGCAATACATCCTCAGCACATGCACTCAAAAGCCTCTCTTTTACTTATGATGTCTTGATGACATCTTCGTAATATGGCTACGTTGAAAGCAATTACTTGAGATGTTCCACCAGGATTTTATGCCTGGAACAATCCACACAACAAATTCACTTTCTTGACACCACTGTAAAACTGTACCATATATTTCTAAACACCACACATTCTTGAAAATCCACTGATCGCTAAACATGCTTACATACCACCAGTTTCCACCCAGAACACACTACCAAATTTATAGTTTACTGCCAAGCCACAAATACAATCACATCTCCTCAGACCCACAATACAGAGACTCAAAATTCATGGATTTACAACAGGCATTTCTCAAACTACAATGCCCTCTTAAGGAGGTGAAGAAACAAATTGACATGGCAAGATTAATACCCAGGAACCATCTACTACAAGACAGACCAAAACCACAAAATGATAGAGCCCCCATATTTGCTACCTACAGTCCCCAGCTGAGACCACTCAAACACATCATCAACGAGCAACAAGCAATTCTGGAAAATAACAGAGCTCTTTCACATGCTCTGGGAAGCAAGCCTTTATTCACCTACAGACAACCTGCAATCTTAAACAACTAATCACAACAAGATACCTAATATGGATAGTAATACAGGGACAAAACCCTGCCAGACAAGCTGAAGATCCCAACTCAGTCCCTACATCTATTCTGGGAGCAATATTACAGGAGGCAATAACATCACTCACAACATCAGAGGTGCATTTACCTGCTCTTCCTCCAATGTGCTATATCCCATGTAAGCAATGCCCCTCTATGCTCTACATTGGACAAATAGGACAGTCTCTATGCAAGACAATTAATGGACACAAACTTGACATTAAAACTAGAAGTACTCAAAAACCACTTACAGAATATTTCAGCCTTCCTGGTCTTAGAGTATAGGATTTAAAGGTTGTGTTCATTGAACAACGAAATTACAAAGGAAGACTAGAAAGAGAAACTGCTCGACTGAATTATATTCACAAATTCTAATCCATTGGCTTCACAGTGAACTACATATATCAATACAAGAGTCTTTCCTACTGCACATAAAACAAAAGAAATCTTCTCAGAGAGTTTTGAAACCAAAATGGTGCCCGGACAGCACGGTAGGGCTCGGAAGGGTTTGATGCCCCGCTCTCCTGAGACCTAAAATCGGCCCCAGGCACCTCAGTTTTGCTATTTATCTGCTCTATCTCTTTCTCCTTGCCACCATAATCACCCTGGTGATGTCTGTGCTAACTACCCATGTTACAAACACCATAAAGTGTTGGGAATAAATGGCCTTTTTAAAAATCCTGTAAACATGCTGCTAAAAATGCCTAAATGGTCCTTCAATATAACTTTTAAAATGATTAGAATGCATTGCTGATAACGCCAAAACAGGTAATGGCATTACCACATGTTACATTACTTTTGAATACTTCCGTTATGCCTTCATTACTCCCCTCCCCTTAATTTCTTAAAAGTAGCTGTATTTAATTTGTTACTTCCCCTCTCTGAAACTGAGTGACTAGAACAACATACAGTATTCTGAAGTGGATTTAGAGTAAATTTCTATAATGGTATTGTGATAATTGCTGTTTTTCTTTCTGCCCCTTTTTAAATCATTCCCAGTGTTAAATTTTCTTCAAGATAGCTGCTCTGGTCAGTTCTCCTCTACTCTAGGTCTACTGTAGTTGTAACTAACATTTGGACTTAGGCCTAGCCCATCAGATCAGTTGGAGTCACAAGCCATATAAAAGCTGTGAGCAGCAAAAACATAAGAAAAAATTTTACACAAAAAAGCCAAAACTGCAACCAACTTGCTGCAAATAGTAATATATTGGGGGGGGGGCTGTCTGATAACATGGTTCAAACCTTTCTTTTTCCTTAAAGAGATATTAATTCAGTTATCTCACTGCATCTACTTAGCTTATTACATCAACAAGATGAACAGAATTACAAATACATTCTGAAAATTAAGACTCATATGTATATATTTAGTTCAATTCAATTAACAGAGCTCTCAACTATATAGAATGTGAATATTTCATACTGCAATCCATACGTAATTCTACATGGAGTCATTTGCATAAACAAATTAAAATATTTGACTTTCCATTATAATTACTTCAGCACTTGGAACTGTAAGATTATAGTCTTATTGAAATAAAGGTTGCACATACGGAAGACATTAATCAGTGCTAGAGCTTCTAGAAGTTATTAAACCTGTTTAAAATGAGGCCACAATGGCTGGCTTCATGACTCGTTGGATACATAAAACATGATGCATGGTTTATATGTTATCATTGTACTAAAAATAACATGAAATTTTAAACATGAACAGACTGTTTCTTTATGAGTATTGTATCTTTGTTCCAATCCAAGTATACATGTGAAATTCACATTGTTCTGTATGGAAAAGAACTGTGCCTGCTAGCTAGTGCTTTGATACCTATCCTATGCCATCAATGAATCCCATCACTGGTTGCTCTGTATGCATAATCCTAGTCAAAGCATCCTTGTCAATCAGAGAAAGGATGTGTATAGCACTAGATTTATTTTTTCTCCTGGTGATTAGAACTACTAATATCAGGACTTTTGCACCTATGCAGTTAGATGGGAGCCTTTCTACATAAGCAGACCTTAATGTTTATTTATTATCAGATCTGGTGCTCACTACATAGAGTGCTATAACGAAAAGTGATCCATAGTATGTTAATTAGACATTGCTGTTTCTGAAAGAAATAACATTTTGATCGCAAAAACCAAAATTCAGTTGAATCTCTTGTGCCTCAGGGTCAATTTTTTTTAATTTTTAAATTTTTATTATTAAAAAAAGAAACATACAATACATACAATACTACTTCTACAATACATATAAATTTGCATATATACATAACATACACACCAACTTCATATCTGTCTACAAATAATAACTTACAAAGCACATATACTAAAATTGGAACGCTACAGAGAAGATTAGCATGGCCCCTGTGCAGGGTCAATTTAAATAACATATGTTACATATATTTGGAAAGGTGATATATAAATAAAATTTATTGTCATTATTATTATTATTATTATTATTATTATTATTATTATTATATTGAAATACTGGTAGAGTTTGGTTTACAATACAATGGGCACATTCATTTCTTTGTGCGCTTATTCAGATGTGCTTGTGATAACTGAGATTTCTTGCCAGCTTTTCTCTCCTTTATTTCTTTGCCATATTCTACCCTTCCTCTTAACCGTCCTTTTCCCTTTCTGAAAAATAATTTACTGTATATAGTCATGTATAAGTCTAGAAATTTTAGCCAAAAATTGAACCCAAAAACCTAGGTCGACTTATCCATGGGTCAATGTAAATACTATACTTTAACTCTTATTAAAAAGGGAACATCCTCTGGTGAAAGCAAGAGTACAATCTGTCCTGGAAGCACTGACCTCCCTCTACTCTCTCTTCCATCCAGCCTTTAGTGTGAGCCAAAACAGTTATGCCTGCCATAATTTTGTAGGTTCTTTGGCATTGTTTTCCTTTGCCTCATCATTTAGATCTTTTGTTGCATGTCCCTAAGTTTTACCCTTGACTTATCCGAGAGTCATAACAAAATCCATAATTTTGCCCCCAAAACCTGCCCTTGACTTATACATGAGGTCGACTTAGAGTCGAGTATATATGGTACTCCCAGTTCAGTGATTTCGTATCTTAATAGTGCAGTGATCCAGTATTGCAAATGCATACTGTTTAGACAGTGAATGTTGATACAAGTCATTGTGCTTCTTCTATGTCTTCCTCTTGATTTTGTAGTAATGTGGTATATATGTAACTGTCAACCATGAATCCACTAGTTTTGTTTGCTTATCAAACATATAACAAGTGAATCTACAATAAAATATTGCACTGTGAATTGCTTCAGTTCAGTGCTCTGTCAGTCAAGCTTACCATGCATTCTACAGTATCCAGTTCTAGTTCTCATGCTACTTGTTCTATTTCTTTCTTCTCATAAAACCAGTCATCATTCTGTGACTTCTGTGGGTAGTACAGTCACTGTGCACACTTAACCCTAACAGGGCTGTTCTGTGGGTCAGCCAGTTATGGTTATTGTTTTTCAAAGAGTACAAATTTCTTTTTGTCTTTTTGCAAGTTTGAGGTTTGTCCAGTCTTGCTAATCTTTCAGTCTTATCTGTAAATGATGCAGTTGTGACTACACAAAAATCTACAATGATATATGCACTTTGGAAATAACTAAGCATTAACATTTTAAGTATTGTATTTGATTATCTAGAACCAGTATTTTAGGTTCTATTTATAGTGCTGACTCATATAGCACATGTAAGAAACCTATATCAGTGGCTGAGTTCAAATATAAAGTGGGACACCTGACTCCTGGCAGCATGGTTAAAAAAAAACTTAAATAGTTTTTCTAAAAGAATCAGAATTAGGCTTCATACCTGTACATATATTTAAGAGACAACAATCTGATTAAGCATTTAGATTCAAAGCATAAGGTGGTATTATTTCAGCTATTTAGCCATACAGGAAAATTATAGTGTGGGAGGAATGGACTCACTAGAGGCTCTTGTTCTGTGATTAGAGAATCACATTTTCTAGTTACTGAGTAAGAAGCAGGATCTTTTATGAGACTCTTCCTCCCAAGCTGTTCTGCTCCGCAAAATAAAGTGTATACAAGAGTATTTGAACAGAGTGTTAGATTTATAATCAGAATTCTGGACATAGTCCTAGATTATAAAACTATGTCTCGAATTCTGATTATAAATCTAACACTGTCCAACGCTCTTGTACAGTATTCATTTTATTTAGGGAAGCAGCACAGGATGGGAGGCCTAGTAGGCATAGATGAAACACTAGCATAAGGAAGATTAAAGAGTTTCTTACAGATTCTTGTGGAATCTATAAAAAAAATCACAAAACAAGACATACTGTAGGTCTCCACAAAGACCTCTAGAGTGCAGGGGAGAAAAAATTCTGAAATCTGAACAGGAGGTAAGAGGAAGCAGAACTGAGGAACATAGTAATATTTGCTTGCAAAAGTTGATATTTTATCTCCCAACAAACCTTCTGTCTTGGAGTAATCAATAAAATAACACGATACCCTGAAATTTCCAATAGCTGAATTCTAAGTAATCACTCCTTAATTAATATAAACTAGGACATGTGCCTTAAATGGTATTTACAAGGTGGCGTGTTTTATTCTGGCCTGGAGCTGGCCTAGTATTCAGATTCACTGCCATCAGAGCAAGGTTAACAGAGCTTGCTAAAACTGCACAATTGCTATTTTAACTGAAGCCATCATTTATTTGCCACCAGTGAAACTATGGACTTTATTACACTCAGCTTTTAAACCACTATTAATGTTTTGAAATAGTGCCTTTGGCGATATCTATTACCTGAAACTGTCTCCATCTTGTCACTGCCTTGCCCTCCAAGTATGGTTAGAGTACATCTCATAACTGGCAGGAAAACCCATCAATAACACCCCAAACATGCTGGTGTCTCATTAGTCGTCTGGTGTAATAAGTTCTTTGTGTAGCAGTTCTGGTATTGAGCAGTCATGTAGTGTCAGTGTCTCCTCTTCCCCATTGCCCTCCCCCCACTATTCCCAAGCAGGCTTTTTTCCTTTTTAGTTTTTTTTATTATATTACATTTTTACTTTAAAAATCACATTAGCATTTATTTATTTATTTATTTATTTATTTATTTATTTATTTATTATATTTTTATTATTATATGCTGTTTATTTATATCCCTACTTCCAAAATGAAGATGCAAAATAGCACTTGAAAAGATAGAAGTAGTGTAGATGGCTTTTTAAAAGGTTCAAATAAATTAACAGAATAAACCTAGCAATGGCTATCAGCTGTTTCAAAAAAAAGTTATGTGTTGCAGATTATGTATGATTTGGTATATTTGCCATTCCCACTACCACCTATGCCTCTGAAAATTCCAAAGATACAGCCAACAGGGACTCTTGCAATTGTCTGCCAATTTTTATTGAAAACTGGGCCATGTAAAGTGTCTCTGGGGCATCCTGGAGGGAACTGAGCCCACCCTTGAAACAGCTGCTTGCCCCTGACTTAAATGTATGGCAGGTGTATACCTGTTTATACGTGATATAACCAATCAGGAATGTGTTATGTCATTATATTGCTCTATTTTTAAAAGTAGAAAATACAGAATGTGGCAAGACACGATACAAAGACTTATAAAAAATAAACATGCAATCCTATACATGGCTACTCATAATTAAGCTACGCTGAAGCTAATAAGACTTACTAGCAGGTATATATAGGATGTCAGGTAAAATTAGCTAAAACATCAGTAATTTTGAGCATCGAAGTTAAAGATACATGAAATATCACATAGAGAAAAATAAAGAAAAATCATTAATATCAATGTTTTAATGATCTTGATACTAGAAAAAATCCTAACAGGCTCCTAAAAGCAGAATACAAAGATACAGGAAAGGGTTAATTGTTTGATACTTACGATAATGTAAGTACTAAACCTTGCCAAAATGCACCAATAACTTGTATGATACTTCAGTTTTGCATAGGTTGTTGTATGCTTGAGGCATCCAAAAGGACAAAGTCTATTTTAAATAACATTTAATACAAAGAAGTATAACCAGTCTGATTTTTCCACATAGCATGGCCACCTTATAAGACTAGGAAGAGGGAAATCACAAGGTCCTCCAGGTGCTGTTGAACTGGAAATGCAAGCAGTCCTAACCACTACAGCCAATAGTTAGAAATGTTATTAGTTGATTCCCACTCTTGTTCTATAAATTCAATAAGAACTTAAAAGTAGTTTAAAGCACAGTACATATGCTTGGTCTTTGTTAGAAAAATATTGACTGAAAAGTTGTGATTATATGTTTTAAAACACTTGAAGTAACATCATTGCAAACAACAAGATGCCATAGATGTCAGTCATGGTTTTCCTGTGTCCAATACTTTGTTAAAAGCAGTGAACAGATAGACTAATGATTAATAGGTAACTAAATGCAGTCATCAATTTGTTCTTTGCAACCCATTTCTGCACAGGATTAACATCCCATTCAGGATAAAACAAATGTTATATATAAATGTTTGTGCTGAATTTAGCACCGACTTACGATAAACACAAATCTACAGACACAACAAATGAAATGTCTGTCTGCAAGTATGTGGACCAAAATAAAAGCCAATGGCATTTTAAAAAAATTAGATTCATTTGCTATCATTTCCAGTTAAAAGATCACTGGGTACCAATATCTGAAAGAGTTGGCTAAGGCCTTCACAGGATCCTGAAAGGCAGAGTAGAGAGCTAGTGGATTAGGTCTATCTCAGGACTCCTTCAGACTGATCCTAAACAATGGGATTTGTCAGTGACCGTCAATAGTTGCACAACATTCTTCCTGTTTTGTCATTTTTTTTCTCCTGAAATTCTAGCAGTACTACAACTTTTCATGCTCACTACCTTTGGGGGGTAGGGTTCATGTCTCAGGAATTTCCAATACAGCTCAGGATAAACAAACAAGTCTAGCTCCATTGTCTCAGTTTCTCCAACTATATTTTTGGGCAGACTCACAGATTTGAAAGAAAGGGGGTGACTCTCACCACAAAGGTTTCCTGTTGACCTGCATTACTTCATTACATTACACTACCTGATCAAATCTTCCCCCATTTTATTGTTAAAATACTAAAATGTTATAGTCTTATATCACTTTAGCACTGCAACTATGCTAAAAGTGAGTGAGTGAGTGAGTGAGTGGATGGATGAATGGATGGATGGATGAATGAATGAATGCATTGGGAATAGAAAATAGAACTAATCTGCAAGATTCCAGATATAGATACTATGGGAAAGGCTTGTGGGGGAAGCATTGAATTCCAGATAGGGGATGGCAAGAGGAGGAAGGAGAACCACATCCATACCACAGCTTCGGGCTAGTCTATACATTTAAAATACTCCTCATTCCAGTCTAATAGTATCTGATTCAGCCACATATAATTTGCAGGAGTTCAGACTTTTTGCAGGGTGGTGAAGCTGAAAACTGCTTAAACTCTGCAAGAAATCCAGCGTATCCACTGAAATTCACAGAAATCAGCATTATCACACATGTGGCTGTCTGTCTGCTTCACATGGATTCAGATAGCTGTGCATTTTCAGCAGAGGGAAGGTGAATAGATGCAAATTTGCGGAGGAAAGTGAAGACAATTAATAGTCAATGCAAGTGTGCAAAAATGTACACCAATTTGCATAGTACACAATGTGCAGATTAGCCCTTAGCTACACCTCAGGAGGAGAAATGAGTATATGTGCAGATTAGGGGTAGCACTGAACTCTGCTACAACCAGCAACAAACAAGGGCGAAAAGCCAGTATACCTATGGCACAAGTCGGTGAAGAGTGGAAGCACTCTGCATTACAATATATGAAATGTTGAAACAGAATACCCCAACATTTACCAGACCTATTGGGCTGTCTGGAGAGGCCCTTGCTTTATTACTTCACTCCTTTAATCTTTGTACACTATTCCTCCAAGTCTGCTTTCCAGTTTATACTTTTCTCTCTATATTGTGTGCTGATACACTAAGGCTGCAATCATATACACACTCGCCTGCAAAAACATTCCACTGAACTTAGTGAAGTTTACTTCTGAGTAAACATGATATGATTTCACTATTTTTGTTTTGAAAATCCCAGTCCTGAAAATGGGCCCAGAAGATTTAAAATATATATTATTGTAGCAGTGGTATATGGGAAGAGGGAAGGGGATTAGAGGAGGAGAAATCTGTTCCTGATACATTCTATATTACTCAGGAATAGTGTCATTAAATAAGACTGCTTTAAGTAAATTGTTCCAAGCGTGCAGTCTAAAAGGAGCATTTTTTAAAAAGTAGGGAAAAAACCAAACTGGCAACTGCCACATCTGTTTGCAGTAGATCATAAGCTTCTGCCTATACATCTATATGTTAATGGATAAAAAATCATCTCTGCCATAACTTTGGTTATGAATTTGCATTTTGCTGTATTCAGCAGGAGGATACCACCTTTTTGACAATTGGTAGAATTTGATCCATTGCATTCTAGAGAATCAATAGGGTCTTTTTTATTGTGTAGTCTGGTTCCTGCCCCTCCCATTCCTTTCCTCCCCTGTTATAGTGTTTTGTTGTTCCTTGTGTTATCCAATACATACCCTACTGGGCCTCTTCACTGGAGACTTATTACAGCTTATTTCTGTCTACCTTTCTTTAAAGCCAGCTGAACATACCCAATGCTCTTCCTCTATGGTAAGATCTAATAGAACCCCCTCCCAGCTTCTGTGACACAGTCCTTGATCTCCTAATACACTCCTTATTCTCTCTCAACCCTGACTACCCAGGTTTCTGTCTCCAAGCCTAGCCTAGTAATCTCTGCATGAAGCCACCATGTTGTCTATCCGTTTGTTGAGTCTGGTGTTCACATGAGCTGTTGATTATGCTGCACATGATCTGTATTTCTTGTGCATCCTTGAGCTTACCCTTAGTCAACTGTTGTCCTACCTTCTAATGAATTATTACCAAGAGAGAACTGGAATCCTTTTCAGATTTCTTGTTTCTTAATAAACTCTGAAATGAAATGAAAATAAACTTTCATTACTTAATAAACTCTGAAACTATTGGATTAACCTGCAAAATGAATTCAATCTACTAACAAGGCCCACATTTATATTTCTGTCACAAGGTCCACATTCATATGCAAACAGGTTTTAGAGACCAATCCCCACATTGCCCAGGGATGTAAAACACCCTTCAGACAGCTAATTTGTCTAAACTGATATTCTCCACAGCACCCCAGAGACTCCTATTCTAACTGAAGATTTTCCAATACCAACTCATCCCAGGTTACAGTATCGCATCTCCTATGCACCTTGTTTGGTGCATTCTTTCAAATCTGCTACTAGAGCTGGGTGTGGCTGCAGAGACACTTAGTGCAGGCCAAGTCTAAGAGAGTTGGCTCATTCTGAACCTGGCTAGAGGCTCACTCTTATTCATACTCCCATTGTGGAAGCCACCAATGCCGGACTTATGCCTGTGTGTCTGCCTACCTTCTGAGAAACATGTGCCTTTACTTGTCTATGAGCAGATGAAGCTTATTAATCATATCTGCATTTTAAGTTTCAAGAACCCTGTGCTATTATTGGCGCGTTACAGACCGCCCAAAATGGGCGGTCTCGCACCACTGCCGGTTGCTGCATCCGGGAACTGCAGCAGCCAAACCGCACAGTTCCCGGGCGCAGCAACAAAGAAGCACCAAAATGGCGCTTCTTCCTGTGTCCTGGAAGAGGCGCCGCAAGGCGCGAGGTGCGCACTCACGGTGCCACTTCCAGTGCGCGATGTGTGGACGCTGCGCGTGCGCAACATCAAAATGGCGGTGCCCATCTGTATGCGGCGCCACCATTTTGATGTAGTTGTTACATGCAAGGGGCAAGGCACGTCAGGAAGCGCCGCCCCTCACACATAACGACAGCACCCCATAGGGCCCGTCCGGAACGCGCTATAGTTAATGGACTGGGCTGAATATTAGTAGAAACTTTTACATTTTCCAAAAGGAAAAGGAACTAAAGATATCCAATTAATCAAATGTGGAAAAGAGGCTATGTCATTTTCCACCTTATATTTACATTTCTCCCACATAGCATGACCACTTTGTATGACTAGGAAGAGGGAAAGCACAAGGTCCTCCAGATGCTGTTGAACTGGGGTTGTAAGCAGCCAATGGTTAGGAATACCATTTGTTGCACTCCAACAACATTCTGCTTTTGACTTCCTGCTGTATGACTGCAAATGGTAGTAATTCTCTAGACACAGCAACACAGGGACTATACAGCCTTATACATGTGGATGCGAAATAACATTGTACTGTATGGTCTCCCTTGGGATCCCAGTTTAATTATCTCCCCTTGAACAGCAAGCATTTCCTTAGCCACTGTAACACAGCAAAAAGTGTATTTTGCAAAAGAACCTACAGAACATATTGAAAAGGTCAAAGCCAACCGTCAGGTTCTACAAACCTACTGTAATATAGATCTGCACTGTAATATAGATCTAACAGACCTGAAAGGGAAGCAAAAAAAAAATGGATTCTAAGCATGGATGTTTGTATGAATTCTTTAAATTATATAAATAAAAATAAGGGGAAAATAAATATGTTCTGTGATCTCATCTCACAAAATATGTATGAGCTGCAAATGCTAATTCTGAGCTCTTAACAGGAAATCAAAGGGTCTGTTCTCTCCTGGTATACACAGTGGTGAGTAGCTAAGATTAGTGTGTGTGTGTGCTGTGTGTCTGTCGAGTGATCTGCACTGTTTCCTGGTTATTCATTATTTAATGCCAATCTCTTAGGTTTTGCAACAATGACGAAGGAAGTGTTAATTTTCTCCCATGGCATCTAGCTATTTTTCTACAGCATATCTCATCGAACAACTGAGCAATATTTTAGGACACTAGAACTCTGGATCTTTGCTGGTCTCCCTTAGCATGATTTGACAGATTAATTTTCCTGTAGCCTGGTTCACAAGAAGTATTCTCACACAAACCAAGGCAAACTAGCTGATCCCACTCAGTTCAGGAAATGCTTGGTCTGGCATGAGTGCAGCACAAGGAATGCTCATACTAGTCACAGGTCCCATAGGGAATTTGATAGGAGACTAGGATACTAAAGGACAAAGCTGAAGTAAAGCAGAAGCCAGATTGGGGGGATGGGTTTTACTTTAAACTCCAGGGAATAACTGAACAGTAGCAGGCAGGCCAAAATAACTGTTCCTTCAAGGCAATGCACAGAGTGTGGGAAGTACCCAGGGGTCATGGGAAATATAACCAAGGAGAGTTAGAATGAGTGAGCATGTAATACAAAGCTATAAAAACAGAAGAAGTGGTGAGGCTGTCAGATCCTGGATCCTTCTTGACTGGCTTTCTTCCATTTTGTTTTATTTGTTTGTTTGTTTATTTATTTATTTGTTTATTTCAGCAGTACAGGCTTTATTGAAAGTGATCCACCTTTCAAATACAAGCTCTGGAACTGCTGTCCTTCATTAGACAGTGCTGATTAATTATATCACAGATAAGCTAATGCTATTGTTACACACACGTGACTTCATGCATCTACTATCATGGGTATTAGCCATTAAGTCACCCACCTCAACTTACACTAATTGCTTATTCCTATTTTGTTATGCCATGAGCTGCCTTGGGTCCCATGTTGGAGAAAGGTGGAATACAAATTTTAAAAGGAAATAAATGGTATTCCTTACAGCTGAGGACTGATGTCTACTTTATGGCAAGCCTTCTCTTACCACTTCTGCCATAAGTTTTCAATTACTAACAAAGTAAAATAGTTCTATATGTACTGTTTCTGCTGGACCTTAACAGCTGGGTTTCATTTAGCCGGACAGCTCCAAGATCTCAAAACTTGGGGCCGCATAATAAAAAAAAAAAATCTTGAAATGGGGTAGTCATGAGACTCCCATTCTGGATGAGCAAGGGTTTTTTTCTCCTCACAAAGACATCTGTCTGTTGGCCAAAACTGTTTCCAAAAAAAACCCCAAATAAATGGTCTTTGAATAGCCCTTATTCTTTTTCCTGGCCAAATAGTATGTTTATAAGAAGAAAAGGACATGGTTATGTATGTACCCACTGTCATTAATCAGAGAGCTGAACATAGACTGTTCAGTTGACAATTTGGGACATACAGCCCATTATGGATACATTCAAGTCAGTTATACATTCAAGCTAGACCATTATGGTTGCAGATAGCTGCAATCAATCACCAGTCATTCTACTAGGAGACAGTGTCTATACAGGGTCCTCCTGTGCCAGGCCATGTTTGCTATCAGAGGCTGTAACAGTGCTCTGTCCTGTCTTCCTGCTGCACAACCTGTCCAAGCAGCACTAAGAGATGTGAGCAGCTCAGGCCAGATAAAGGGGATTTCATGCTGTAAACACTCATGCCTGTATAAAACTGACTTTACATAATTAACTTAAGTGCATTGTAGAGTAGATTTCCAAACTTAGAAATGCCAAACTAAAATAGTTTCCTTGTGCTTCACTGTCAGTTAAGACATCTCAGGTATAGGAGTAGGACAAGTAGAGTCTCACATTGCCTGCAAAATTCTCAACAAATTTCTTGATAAAGTTAGGAGCACTGAGATTTTGTGTTATGCCATTGAAGAATAAAGAACTGAGGAGAGGAATGAGGAAAGAAAAAATATCTTAACTTTGTAGTCCTAGAAGACAATCAGATAAGATCAGCATTCTTCTGTCAGAACTTCAGGGGTTAGTGGAAGAGTAGATGTCTGTAAGTCACGGGAACAGTGCAGTGAGCTCTTCCTGTGAAGTAGCATTTTCTGTGGCCCAGAGTCTGTGTTCTTCATCTGCTGTTGTAATTACTGCCCTCTGTGCCAATGGGTTCCAGAACGCAGAGGAAAACTCTCGCATCTCAATCACGTTTTTCCGACTCTTCCGTGTGATGCGTCTGGTGAAGCTCTTGAGCCGAGGGGAGGGCATCCGCACGCTGCTGTGGACCTTCATCAAATCTTTCCAGGTACTCCTTCATTCCTCTTTATTTGGCTTTGCCTTGGGACACTGGTGAAACTTGTGTCACCATCACTCCCTGTTTAGTATTACACATTTTTATAGGGATCAGCAGTGATCCTCAAATAGCCATCCTAGAGAGCTGGTTTCCATATGAGGGATAGGGTGGATGGGATGAACCCAAACTTAGATTAATGGACAGTTGGCTTTGCAAAACAGATGTTCTGATTTCTAAGATTTGTAAACTCCTCTTGATCAAGAGTTGGAAATTAGCATTGGAGATGATCTAATAAATACGTTAAAAAATAAAAATGAGTTAAAAGACATTTCATAAATAACGTTTTGTATTAAAGATGATATATTTCTTTTTCTTCAGGTCAGTTTCTTGATGAACACTATCTTATTGCACTAAGGAATTACGCACATATGGCCTAATAAAAGTTAGATTCTGTCCACAAAGGGTAAAGGTCCAACCAATCATGAGTGCCTTCAGCATAAGAAGACATAGCTACTTTGCAGACACTAGCCCTAAATCCATGCAGATGGTCAAAAGACCATCTGGGATCACAGCATGACCAAAGCAGACATGCCTCATAGGTGGCAAACACACCAAAGGAAAGAGGAGGTTCATCTGCTCTTTTTAAAGAATGCCATTTTATTTTTATTTTTTAAATAAATTTACAGCCCTCAAGGTCATGACCCCATAGTCCTGTTCTACAGCAAACTATCTTTGAGCCAAATCTGACCTGTTGACCTTATCTTTTTAAAAAATATACCAAATCTAAATTTTCTCCTCTTTCCATTTTTTTTTCTTTTTGTCCTCTGGCCTCTCACTGTCATTGGCAGTTCCATCTTTCATTATTCTTTATGAAGTGTGTATATGTTTTTATGATATGTACGTACATACATACACACAGAGTCACATGCACTATCGTAAAGAAACAAAATAGCTGTAAGTGGGGAGTCAGCTGTCCAGGAGAATAGAAAATGCACCCTTAGAGGTGATTCGGACAATCATAACACAAGTCTTCATGATTTCTGTAGTCAATAAAAATAAAACATTAGTATACCTGATTGTTTTAAAAACTGGAAATAATTTCCCATTGGCCCCATAATTCATTAGATTGCTGTAACAATACAATTCTCCTTTGTGCAATTCTGCACATATTAGTGACCCTAAATAAATAATTAACACAACATTTCTTAGTCACACATCCTCACCAATTCATCATCACTTATTGGGTAAAGTAAGATATCCAATATAAATTCATAAGTTACACTGAAAAGAATAGGTGACCTTGTTTCAAAGTATTTTGTGTCCTTAATCCTTCACTAAATAGACTTTAAAATTGTGTGTCCCTAATTTCAAAACATTTAACCCTAATATCTGCTAACAAATAAAATGTCAGGAAATATACCATGCCTCAAAGCAAATGGTAGGCAAACTTAATTTTTAAGTAGGAAAAAGCAGATAATGCTGATAAAGTTTCAATGTAACTGTTTTTGCACTCAGAAATGCTGAAATCAGAGATATAGCAAGAAGATGTATATATGTTTTCATATTAACTAGCCAGATAAGCAGATACTGGACATTTTCTAATGCTTACCTATACAGAGAAAAAGTAATTCCGTAAGATACTATCCACAGCAAGTAGCACTTCACGTATTTTCGGACAGAAATATTAGTATTAATGACAGAAAAACAAACTTGCAAAACAAGACTTAATGATGAGATAATTGGGGTAGTATGGTTTTGTGTGATAGTAGCAGGATTTATGTGGCAAAGTCAAAGATGGATAAGTAGAGGCACCTAGTGGAAAAAATAATACATTACACAAAACCTTGCTTTTTCTCATAGTGACTGCTTTGGACAAAGCATTTTTTTAATAAAGGTGCACAAGTGCCCTCATATTTCCATTTTTGCTAAGTTGTAATGTTCAAAAATAAAACTGCACACTTCTGGGGTGAAGTGAGATGTACACAGTTCATCTTCCTATGGAATAGATATGAGAAGATGGACTATTAATTACATTTTATCAATCTTCCTCTCTCCCAATTGTTCCTTAAAACAATCCTTTGAAGTACGTTATGATACAGTCAGTGGCAAACCCAAAGATACCCAATTCTCTTCATGTGTGAGTGGGGATTTGACCTTAAGTCTTCCTACGGTGAATCCAGTATTCTAAAAGCTATACCATAGTGGCTATACAAGGAAGTGCAAGATCCCTTTTTTGTTATGGCAACACATGATTGAAAACTTAAGTATAAATGCATTCATGTGTTTTATTGTACAACTATATAAATAGACAAAGCTTCTCTTGCCCCCCCCCCCATCTCTTCCCCTCAGGTTTTTTCATTAACATAGGGATTTAGGGCAATATCCCAAGTTCCTGCAAGCCAAGCTGTAATATGATCTGTCTTTCTGTTTTTTCTTCAGGCTCTCCCTTATGTGGCTCTTTTGATAGTGATGCTGTTTTTTATCTACGCTGTTATTGGAATGCAGGTAGGTGTCTTTCCAAGATGAATGTTTGTTCATCCAAATGTATCTGTAAGGAAACTAGTAGGAAAATAGTTTCACTTCAGGTCAAGCTACACAAAAATAAAGTGTGAGTAAAGAATCCTAAGAGACTCATAGGCCAGGGAGTTGAAAAGGAGTTTCCCAGAACCACCTTTTGAATTTGCCCCTCCAGAACGGAATGGAGTCACTGCAAAACAATGCCTCCAAGGTCATCTCAGAGAGGCATCCCAGAAGGATGCCATGGTCAATATTATCAAATGCCACTGAGAGGTCCAGCAGAACAAACAGATTTATAGCCCCCTGTCCAGTTCCTGACAAAGGTAATCCAGCAAGGTGACCAAACCTGGCTCTGTCCCATAACTTGAAGCCAGCTTGAAATGCATCAAGATAGTTAGTCTCATCCAGAAACCTCTGGAGTTGGGAAGCCACCACATGCTCCAGTACTTTACCCCAAAAATGGGGTATTGGAGAATAACCAATAATTATAGTTTGGAGTCCAAGGAGGACTTTTTTAACAAGGGCCTTACAACTGCCTACTTTAGACGGCATTATGGCAGGGATGCAGAAATCAGATTCCACAACCATGGATCACCAAAGCAGTGCTAAAGCATTAATGAGGAGAGCACGTGATAAAGACTGACACAAAACCAGTATGCTTGTTATTAAACTAGTGTGATTGTATTAAGACACCAAGCAAGTGTGATAAAGTCCTAATTCTCAAAGGTACTACAAGATCCATTTGCATACTAAGATGTGAAACAATGGGCCCAAACAGACAGGCCAAAATAAAGCTGCTTCAGGTCACTTTGGAGTATGCTGTTTAAATGACGCACGCATCTTAAGAGGCCAGAAGCTACGCCAAAGCTGCGCTCCAGACCTTAAGACTGGAGCATGGATTTGGCGTGGCTTCTGGCCTCTTAGGACGCATGCAGCATTTAAACAGCATACCTCCAATGTGACCCAAAGCAGCTTTATTTTGACCTGTCTGTTTGGGCCCAGTAGCTATCATTAAAAATCTGAAGTATTGTCAGGTGGAAGATAAAGTGAGTTTGTTTTCTACTGCTCCAGAGGACAGAACCTGAACCAATGAATTAAAATTACAAGAAAGGAAATTTCAGCTGTAGATTAGGGTGAACCTCCAGATTGTAGGAGTGTATAACATTGCAATAGACTACCTCGAAATGTTTTAGCTATGGATTATTGCTGAGAAATACAGTTTAACTATATGGCTCTTGGGGTCACTGCCAATTCTATGAGTCAATGTTGTCTTCCCCAGACCTTAATAGGATCTATTGCTCATTTAAACTTGTTCATATTAATCAGAATGATGCTGGCATGTGAAAAAGACAGAAATTACAAAGATTCCTTTAATATATATCAGAGAGAAGTATCTGATTCATATGTAGTATACATATAACTATCCCAAATGAGTGAACACTTTGCCTCATTCCCTACAGACAATGTTTTAACTGATTATAAAATATTAGAAAATCATGAAAATTCCAAAGGTAAATACTATGTCTTTAAAAACATATTTTAATAATTTCCAAATTCTTGCCTTAATCCATATTTTCTTTTTGTCACAAACCTTATTCAAGCATTATGTTTTGTAATTAAACATAAAGGATGTGGAGTGATTAGTCCCACACTCTTTCTTGATATTGTCCACATGTGGACCATAGTGTAAAGAAGACAACTTCTTCTGCATGTGAAGATTTTTCATATTATTGAAAATTCCTGACTTTTCAGTCTTTCCAGTCACTTGGAATCTGTCATATACATACATCGTATGTTAAATAACTATATAACATAAAACCTGAGTAGGGCTATAATGAAAAAGGATTGAGGAAGTTTTGGGCCTGAACAGACAGGTCAAAATAAAGCTGCTTCAGGTCACTTTGGAGGTATGCTGTTTCAATGACACATCTGAAGAGGCCACAAGCTGCACCAAAGCTGCACTCCAATCCTTAGGACTGGAATGTGGCTTTGGCGCAGCTTCTGTCCCCTTAGGACACATGCGTCATTTAAACAGCATACCTTCAAAGTGACCCGAAGCAGCTTTATTTTGGCTTGTCTGTTCAGGCCCTTTGTCTCTAACAAAGTGCCATAATATTTTTATTACTATATCCGTTTTCCTCCTGCTTAGCTATATGAAGTCTCACATTCCTAGTTTCTCAAGTATGGATGGGCATGTAGGGTTTTGCCAAATTTAAGATATCCTTCACAGTGCAAGAAGTCACATGAGTTGTCTGAACTACAGGATGCAGGATGTTTTTTAAAAATATCCTTGTCAGATTTGTGTTGAGTCATTTATTTTTTATGTACTAGGACTGACAATAACATAAGAGTTTCCCATTTAAAAGAAGATGGAGAAGAATCCATCTTAACTGTCTTCTGTGATAAAAGGCATCACAGTTAAGCTTCACCAACTTATGTGACCAAGTGGAAAAAGAGAAATTGAAGATGATAGATGAAGTTGCCTGTGTAAAAGCTCAACACATGAGCTTAGAGGAGGGATCTCACATTTTCTGTATTGTAACTATTTCTATATGCTGTGATTTGCAAATCAGTAAGATACAAGTGTGGTGCAGTGGCTTGAGTGTTGGACTAGGACAACTGGGAGATCAGAGTTCAAATTCTTGCTTGGCCATGGAAACCTGCCATGTGACCTTGGGCAAGTCACACACTCTCAGAGGAAGGAAATGGCAAGCTCCCTTTGAGCAGATTCTAACCCCCCCCCCAAAAAAAAAAAAAAAAGCTTAGGGTTTCTTGAAGTCAGAAATGACTTGAAGGCACATAACAACAACAAAATGCAATGATCATTTAGACTTAACCATTGCCCATAATTTTCTCTGTTTTTAAAAATTTAAAAGAAGTGAAATGATCTCAGGAAACAAAACTATGGTCTTCTCAAGAGTATTTAAACTGTCTTCATATCATGGTAACTCCCAGCGCATCCCTAGAGTAGATGTGACTGTCATCACTAACTAGAGGAGCATGAGTCTGGTGAATTCCAAAAAGATACTAAGGCACGTTACAGACCGCCTAAAAGCGGTGGTCTGACGGCGGCGTCGGTTGCTCCGCGAGGGAGCCGCAGCGGCCAAACCACGCGGCTCCCTCGCGGAGCAAAAAGAAGCCCCAAAGTGGCGCTTTTTTGCGCCCCGGATGTGACGTGCAAGGTGCTAGTCATGCACTTGCAGCGTCACATCTGGGATGCAACATGCGGACGCTATGCGTCCGCTACGTCAAGATGGTGGCGCCCATGTGGAACAGGAACCGCCATTTTATACGTACCCAGTACGTACTAGAGTTAGGGGCATCAGGAAGTGATGCCCCTTCCTAACCCTAGTACGTCCTGGGGACGTACTATACGCCCGTCTGGAACGGGCCTTTGACAAGAAACTTTTAAGAACTTCCTTTTCAAATCCATTTTTCTGCTCTGCAGCTTTTGGTGGCCAAATGTCTAGATCTATGCTTTTTAACATGCTGGTGAGCTGCTGGTGAGGCAAGCTTATCTCCTGTCCTCTTTCCTCTCTATTTTGCTGTTCCCACTTGCTTAATTAGGGAATCTGGAGGCAGCTACTGTTCATCTTACCTCCTGTAGGCATACACAGACAGTTATAGTAGAATCAGATAGACTAGAATCCCATTCTTTCTGAGCTTAAGCTTTATGACATTGTTTACTGCAGACACGCTGCTGCAACCTGACATCAAAAGTCTTTGTTTCTCCAGACTTTTTTTACATCTCTGTGCTGATGCTGCTAAAAACATTTTTAGCTAGATAGAGGACAAGGAGAAAAAGTTGAGGGCTGGGTAGAGGTTAAAAGATTTTGTAAAATTGAGTTTCTTTGTCAGAGGCTTGGTTAACTGACATATTCCATAAAAGGGATGTAGGAGTGCCAGCTGATCTCTCATGAGAGTCTCTCCCCTCCCCCAACCCCAATACACCTGGTAACAACCAATGACTAACCTTGCACAGGAAAGCAACATCTGCCTCCCCCTTTCAAATGCAATACAGGAGATTTGCACAATAAAAGGAAAGATTTGTTGCTGTCCTCAAAGAATGCAGAGGTCAGGACAGAGAAAGAATAACCAATTCCACCTGCAGCTCTATCTCAGGTAGCCAAAATTCAAAGCTTCAAACAGCTTCCTGCAGAGCTGTCCCAAGATGTGTTCCATATTCCACCTCGGCATGGGGCCCAACACCAGAGGATGGAGGATCTTGTAGCCCTTCAGGAATCTCTTCACAAGATCAAGGAAACAGGAAGGTTTTCCAAAGAGCTGGTAGTTCACAGAAATTGCAATGAGATAATGCTGAATCAAAGACAGGGATAAGCCCTTGGTCAACAGAGGGAGCAGAAAGTCCAGCACATGACCAATATTGGCCTCAGAAGGAGAAGACAAAGAAGCTCCAAGAAGTCTTGAAACTTCTTCCACCTATAGGAGTACAAGCACTTGTTGGAAAATTGATGAAAAGTTACAATAATATCCCTGGCATCAATGGCCAAGGAAGCTATTGAGCAATCCTGGCTAAAAACAAAATCCAGAATGCTGGCCAGAAACAAAAGGAGATACCTCCAAGTTGATACTGCAGCATTTTGAGCAATCTAGTGATTTTTTTAATGACTTGTTGCTATTGATGAAATATTGTCATATCACTAAAATCCAGAGATCAAACAACAGTCCTTGTAGGGGCAGCACTTGGGTTCTCCAAAATTGACAGGGATTTTTTGGTGAAAGTCTCGACTCAAAATGTAGAAGTAGGCATCCTTCAAGTCCAGGGTGGTGCACTAATGTTTGCCCTCTTGCATAAAAAGGAGAGTAGAGCTGAGAGTCACCATTGTGAACCATCATGGATGGATGTAGTGATTGATGTCTCTGAAGTCCAGAATGGGAAACCTTCTTGGTTGCAGTGACGTACAGGGAGAAGATTCCCCAATGAAACTGGGAAGGAGGAATGGGATTGATAGCATCTTTTTGCAAGAGAGTGTCCACCTCCTGTAGAAGCATGGTAGAAAGAGGTGTAGTATGAAGGATGCCTGTGGGAGGATACTTCCAGAATTCAGTGGCATAGCCTTCTTGAACAATGTTGAGAACCCAGAAGTCTGAGGTCAAGCAGGTCAAATTAGGGTGGAATTTGTCAAGTCAGTCGTGAAAGAGAGGAATATGCATTGGTGACAACATCTAGGGTTCCATGAAAAGATGGCATTGGCACTGGTGGTAAATCAGTCATTAAACTGTTGTCCTGTGGGGAGTCAAAGGCAACATTTGGAAGTATCTCCTTGATGCTTCTTGGAGTATCCAGTCTTGAACTCAGACCCAGAAGAGGTTGATTTCTACATAGCAGAAGACAGTGAAAAGGCACATCTTTGCCAAGCTCAAGATGGGGTATAGGTCCTCTTCAAGGCCTTGCCATTTCTACTCCAGGAAGATTTAGACTTCGAACTGGACTGGACTAGATTGAATCCATACTTCTTGATGGTGGAGCACATCTTCTGCATATGCTCCATATTCTCATCTGTTTCAGCTTTGAACAGACCCCCACATAAAAGGGCAGGATTCTAATCACCAATCATGCTTGCTTTGAGAACCCTGAAGCCAGAAGTCAAGCATACTTTTAGAGGACCATGGTGCCAGCCATAGCTTTACCACCACAATCGCCTATGTGGCAAGAGGTCATTATCTGTTGTCCAGCCAATTTATGAGCTTCAGCTTGGATCAATGAAGCTACTCTTCAATCTTTGTCATCCAACCTATTGAGAAAGAGAGTTAGTTTCTTCCAAAGTAGCTGGGGGTACATAATTCAAGGTTTTGCAGGTGAGGTAATTTGAAGTGTTACAGATGAGAGCAGCAGAACTTTCTTCCCAGCAAATTCAACATATTACCCTCTTTATTGACTGGCATCAAGTGCATTCTTTTAGCTGCCAAGGATTGAATTGCATCTATGATAATTGAATTCGGCTTTGGATATTGATCAAGCCAAGCTTTATCAGAGTCCTGAATCCTATACAGGGTTTCAATTTTGCTAGATGTTGAAGGTATCAAGGAATGAGTTGTCCAGGATTTATGAATGACCTGGACAAGATATGGGAGCATAGGTAATGCTGCAGATATGAGAGTCTGGATGTAATGAAAAACCAGTTTATTGATTTGCATCTATGGCTGTGCGACAGGAAGATTTAACAACTTTGCCATTCTCATCAACTGATTGATAAAGGCTCTAACTTCATCCACAGGAGAGGAAATATCTCGTGCCCCAACAAATTGAAGGGGCACATCGTTTCCTTATTGAAACGATGACCAAATCTGAATTAGACCCAGAATCAGAGGTTATAATAACTGAGGCTAGAGGATGTAGGGTCTGAGTTGTGACTGGGACGTCCATCTGAGTGGAAGCAGGAGTAGGTTAAAGTTGAGCTATTTTGACAGACTGTCTTGGAATGGCATGGCCTAGTAGGACTCGAGACAGGACAGGTTCCTGCTGTGCTATTGATGATATTCCCTATAAGGCATGTACCGTGTGCTGAATAGCCTGCTGGGTGGAGGCATGTGGAGGAGCATTCTCAAGATTGAGAGTGTTTGTATTGCAAGAGAGCCTCATAGTGGTAAGTATAGTCCCACCAGTAATGACTATTGTAAGCTGTAGAATTGCTGTATCTGGAGTCAGAGGATTCAGCTGAAGTATACCTTGAATGCCTTGCACCATTATGGCTGCAACACCTGTGTGAACAACAGTGTCATCTGGAATGGGACCTGGAGCTTGGAGATGTGTCAGAAGCTGAACTGGATGCCAAACATTATTGAGACCTAAACTAACATGAATGGTGATGCAGCGGAGATGATACAGTGTGCAACAGCTTTGTAGCAGCCACACGTGAAGTCGATCATTGAACTGAAATGAGTGAGACTGTCATCCTCAGAATGGGGGAAGACTGTAGGATCTTGCCCTTAGAAATATTTCCTGCAGGATATTGGTGCTAGACAGTGACCATCTCCACCTCAACAGGGGGATGTTGTGAGGTGTAAAAGCTGTACAGTGAGTACAAGAGGAAGCCGCATGAGCTTCACCTAGACAACCAAGACACTTCAAGGTGTCTCAGGATTTTAGCTCCACAGGACACACATTTTTTGAAGGATGACAGTGAGGAAAGAAGCTCAGAGGGTGAGGGCAGCTTTGAGTGCCAATGCTAGACAATTTTTATCCTAAGAACACCTGGAGCTGAATCAGCCAAACAGTGCCATGACAAGCTTGAAGGTGGATTAACACAGTACCTATCGATGCTGTTGCAGTGGCAGATGAAAAGGAACCATTTAGGTGGGAAGACTCCAAAAAGGGCTGCTGGAGGTGGTAGGACTACCAACAAAACACTTATGTAACATTCTAGAACAGCTGTTCCCAACTTGTGCTCCGGGGAGACCTTAGGGCTCCACATGCACTTCCCAGGTGCTCTGCGGCTTCTCCAGGAAAATGGAGGAAATTAAAATTGAATGAAATTAAAGAATAAGAAACAAAAAATAACAATACTCCTGAATTAACTTGCAAGACATAGGGTAGGCCTCTTAGGGGCTCCACCATAGAAACTGATTCTAAAAGGTCAAAAACGTTGGGAACCCCTATTCTAGATGGTTCTGAAAGAACCTGTTTCTTCTGTCCATCACAGAGACCACAAAGAAAAGTTTAAAATACAGGAGTGACCAAAGAAGTAATTTACATGTTTGAAAACAGCTCCATCCCACAAACTTGCAGAACCAGTTCTAGAACAGAAAGTAGAACCTCATATCTACTTTCAGAATGCTGGTTTCATGTATTTTGTCATAAAATTAACAGAACTAATACAGAATTATGTCTGTATGAGTTTTTAAGAAATGGTAAAATGCTTCAGAAGTTGAAATGTGGACAATTCATTTTCACTTAACAATTTTCTTACATAACTCTTGAGGATCTAGACTGCCTAAGTGGTTAAAAGAAATCATTTCCTAGCTTGTATAAACTCATTGAGAATGGTATATACTGAGACAGACAGAAACCCCTGCTGTTTTCTATATGTAACATTGGCCGGTTACACACTGGCAGTTGGGACGTCCGCAGGATGTCCCATTTTTAAAAAGGGGCGTCTCTTCTAGATGCCCCTGAGTCTAATACGGACTGTGTCCGTACAATATGGCGCCGGCCCTTCTACATGGCCGGCGCCATATTGACGTATCGGACGCTGAGCGTCCGAACATCGCGCGGCACTAATGATGTCACAAATGCACCCTTGGCGCTTCGCGACGTCATCAGTGCGCCGCGGAAAGAAGCTCCATTTTGGAGCTTCTTTTTTGCTCCGCGTGGGAGCTGCGCGGTATGGCTGCTGCGGCTCCCGCGCGGAGCAAGTGGCGGCGGCGGCAGACCGCCTCAAAGCGGCGGTCTATAACCCGCCATTGTCTGGTGTCCAGAAATAGTGACTATGCCTCTGTATTTTGTTATCCTCATTAAATAGTTCACTATTTTTAAAGTTAATGTTATTAACAAAGAGGGAGAACACACAGCAAACTCTGTCAATGAAGCAATACTGAATGGTCTACTACCTTTTTAGTGACCAGATAAGAAATAAGGTTAATCATGAAAAATGTTAGAGCAAACTTTAGATGTGACTTCAGCAGTTAAAGCAAATTACTATACCCTCATCTCTCCATATTTGCGGCTTTGATATTTGCAGACTTGATTAATTTGTTCTCTCTAGGAATATCTAGGTCCTCCAGTGCAACTCTATGGTCAATTTTAACTAAAAGTTGCACTGAAAGACCTAGAGAGAATACTCTACTAGGCCTTGCTAGCTCCTCCAGTGCAGTTCTATGGTCAGTGTCTGTCGGACGTTGACCACACAGTTGCACCGGAGGACCTTGAGATTCCTAGAGAGGTGTCCTCTCAAGTGAAAACATGGTGTTTTTGCTATTTGCAGTTTTTCCATATTCACAGGCGTCTTGTGCCCCTAACCATAGCGAATATGGAGGGACAGGGGTGTGTGTGTGTGTGTGTGTGTGTGTGTGTGTGTGTGTGTGTGTATACACAGAATATTTGTCAAGTGCATGCACAATACTAAGAGAAAATGTGAAACAACTGAGTTTAGGTATCTGAACTATTCATTTGTGGAAGATAAACTCTTTATTCTTTATTTATTTATTTACTTCATTTATATGCCATCTTTCTCCTAAAATGAGACCCAAGGCAGCTTCCAAAGATAGTAAATTTAAAATGTTTCCAATAAAATAAGCTTTAAAAAAATCCCCACATTAAACACCATAAAGTCATTTAAAAGACATACAGAAGATAAAAAAAACAAGTAAAGCACACAAATAAAAACCTTTCCTATTTAACTATTAAAAGCCTGCTTAAACAACAATTACTTTGCCTGTCAGTGGAAGGAAGTCAGCATGATAGCATGAAGTATAATCTTACAAATTTCTTTTTACGGCTAGGTGTTTGGTAAAATTGCCCTGGATGATACCACAGATATCAACCGGAACAACAACTTTCAGACTTTCCCCCAGGCAGTCCTGTTGCTTTTCAGGTAGGATGCAAAGTATTCTGTCTTTCAGTTATGTTTTTTAGAATGCTGTTTACTGTTTCCTTAGTGGAAGATATATTACATCTTCCTTCTTGTGATATTTTGTCTCCAATTAAGATCTGATACCTACAAAATAAACTTCTCATAGCTCCGCTATGGCTTCCTGACTCAAGAGCTGGTAACCTACATGCTTAGGTTTGCTTACAGCCCTCCACCTGAGATGCCCCTCAGCCTAACCAGGGTGCTCCATAAACAACTAGTGCAGGCCTCTGCAAGAACCATCTATTCCTTTCCTAGCAGCCTTCTAGTTTAACAGGAGGAAAGGAGGTTAAGAAGGAGACAGAGAAACAAAAAAGCTCAACTATATTGGATTCTGTTCCTGATTACAATTGGTTTCAGCCTTGCCCAAAGCCAGCATGTGGCCTTCAACAGATTACTCCTGGGAAAACGCTCCCACCTCTGATGAGCCAACCAAAAGGAAGGCTTATCATCATCATCATAGAAAATTGTGCCTACTTTTAACCACAAGCTGCACTGTGCTACAGACAGCAGACAGACTCCCTGACAGACCAGGTTGAATGCCTCACCAAGCTAACAAATTCCAGCATTCTGTAGGATAAGTTATGGCAGTTAAAGTGGTGTTGATTTGCTTTAATTCTGCAGTGTGGCTCACCCTGTGATGCAACTAGCTCTTCTTAGGTGGTGAAACAGAAATTACTGAAGTTTGTTGGGAGTTTTTTAGCATTTACTGGTAATGATGAACTTACTTTCTTCCCACCAACCCCTTTTCAATAGATGTGCTACTGGTGAAGCTTGGCAGGAAATCATGTTGGCATGCCTCCCAGAGAAGAAATGTGATGATGATTCTTTTGAATCAAACAACTCTCCCGAAGGCGAACATTCCTGTGGGAGCAGTTTTGCTGTTTTTTATTTCATCAGCTTTTATATGCTTTGTGCCTTCCTAGTGAGTATCTCTTCATTTATAAGTGCTGTACTTACCTTAGAAACATAGGATGTTGCTTGATACTAGGTGATTGTATTTCTCTATCTAGTCCAGTATTGTTAATGCTGACAGGTAGAGGCTCTTCATAGTGTCAGGCCATTGCCTGCTGCTTGATCCTTTGGAAAAATAATGATGCTAGAAATTGTACTTCAGACTTTCTTCAAGCAATATAGTTGTTAATCAATAAGAATGAATAGTTGTTCATAGATACCAAAATTTATTACACACTGCCTAAAAACAATAGCCAATGATTGCTGTACTTCAAATTCAACACAGATGCTTCCTCACAAAGACTGCTGTCCTTATTGTAGCAATGATTTATGTTTGTTATTCCAAGATATTTTTTTCAGTCTGTTTCCTATAGCAAATTATACCAAGGCTTTCAGCCTTGGTTGAAGCTCAGACTTTCTGGGGAATGAATAAGTGACCTCAGAAAATTCACTAGGAAAAACTGGGAAGATCTGAACCTCATCTTTGTTGCTACTGTAGATATACTGGAAACTAATATACATTGCTTTTTACTAAAATGTCAAGGTGCATATCCATATGCAGTATGCTAATGTAGACATTTTGAAAGGTACTGAAGAGTTAACATTTAAAAACAGCAGTACTGGAATGCTGTTGTTTTTGTTGTTGTGTGCCTTCAAGTAATTTCCAACTTATGGCAACTCTAAGGCAAACCTATCATGGGGCTTTCTTCAACTGAAAGTGTGTGACTTGCCCAAGGTCACCCAGTGGGACTAAAGGAATATCTAATCAGTCATTCTGTTCACACAGTAGTGAACCAGTTATCTATGAAAAGTTCACAAACAAGAATTCAACAGCATCTTCCCACTCACATTCTCTGGCAACTACTCTACTGAGGAATACTGCCTCTGATACAGGAAGTAATATATGGCCATCATGACTAATAGCATCAATAGCCTTATGTTCCATTTGTTCAGCTCCCTTTATCCAACTTGGTGGCCGAAACTACACCTTATGATAACAACATCAGCAATCTAAATGTGAGCTGTGTAAAGACTTTTTCCCCTCTGTACAGCCAGAATTTCCCACAATTCAATTTTAGTGATTGACCAGTTTTTAATATTATGACAGAAGAAAATTCTCCCTACCCATTCTGTCCATAACATTCATAAATTTATACACTTCTATGAAATACATACATAAATACCTACCTCTACTGTTATCTTTTTTCCCCTAAGCTATAGACCCTCAAACACTATAACTTTTCCCAACAAGGGACTGCTCCATCCCCTCGTAATTGTTCTGTTGCACTTTTCTGCTTTTTTTTGCACCTTTTCCTGCTCTATTACATCCTTTCTGAATTGCAATGACCGAAACTATACAAGTTTCAGATTCATACCATAAATTATTATAAAAGAGCATATCTTATTGAGCTCTATTTTCAGCTCATTTTGTAATTACATCTCTTTCTGGTAATTACATCACCCAGGTTGTTGGGGGGCAATGAGTTTACACACTGTAAACCGCTTAGGAGTGCTTAAGTGCACTGACAAGCAGTACAGACATGTACTTGCTATTGCTATATTGCTATTCCTGATTGTCACAAGGTATCACTGAAGAGTGAAAGGCATCACCTTTCACATGCATTCACTAAATCAACATTGGCAGAGAGACATGTTTTTTCCTTTGGTTTGGAGATCCGTTTGGAGCTCTTCACAATCTTTTGTTAAACCATAAATATTCTGTACTGGCAGCAAACATGTTCATCTTACTACTAGCTCCAATCTAGACGATTTATGAACAAGCGGGTCCCTTGGGGCCCTGCTGTTTACAGCAAGAATTATTATCATGCAGCCCTCCGATATTGTTGCACTATAATAAAAGTGAATGGCCGCCTTTTCACGGTATTAATTTAATCTGCAATATTCATAATGCAAGGATGCAGTATAAAAACACATCCATTTGATATCACTGATATTGTGCATATAGAGCAAAACAATCTTCTCTTCCAAGATGGTTGTGTAATATTTTTATATATAATACAGTAAAAGGAAAATGAAGCATGAATAATTCTCACATTATTAATATTAGTATACTTAACACCTATGCATGCAATGCCTTCTCCCTATTTTTGTTTCTATTCTCTACAGATCATTAACCTTTTTGTAGCTGTTATCATGGATAATTTTGATTACTTGACAAGGGATTGGTCAATTCTGGGTCCTCATCATCTGGATGAATTTAAACGGATCTGGGCAGAATATGATCCTGAAGCTAAGTAAGTTGCCACCATATTTTACAGAGAAGAATTATACTAACTCTTTGTTCTCATCAAAGTTTAGCATCCTGATGTTACTGCTGTAGTATAGCTACAATTAAGAATAATACATAAATCTTTACAGTGATTTCAAGGATTCAAAACATCCCGTGGTAATTATTTAGTTGTAATATTTAGAAGAGCTCCATAAGTAAGTAAAGATTATTATTCCCCATATTACAGATGGGGCAGCTTGGTTAAAATATACTATTTTTTATGAGAATTCAAATTAAATAAATTTTGATGAATATTCTAAATCTAGGTCAAATTTATATTATAATAAATTATAGAGGTTTTAATTTCAGCAGCATTTTAAATTAATGTCCCATTGGCCTAATAGTCCATATTTTCTTAGGTGTGTTATAGAATAACAAAATATTATATGAAAATATTTTAGTTTACAGGGAGAACCTCTATATTCAGCACTGGAAAGCAATTATTTAAAAGTTTCATCTCATCAAAACTTTTGTGGTGCATAAAAATATATTCAGATGGTTCAGTAACACAGAATTCAAGTTTCACAGGAGGTTTCATACACTTGAACAGCTGTAACCTAACACTAGTTAATTTCTATTTTATTTAGCTTTCTTTCTTATCAAATACGTATAGAGCATGTTGTGTGAAATGTCATACTCATGCAAGTGTTCTAGACAAGACTTTACTAAACTGGAAAAAATGATCCCCAGTGTTTTTTAGAAGTAATGTTATTATCCCTTTTTCCCTAGACTAGGAAAGAACATGTTGCCTACTGGTAACCGGTGGCATCACTAGGGCTGATGTCACCATATGGTGAACTACCTAGAGCTTGTCACTGGGAAAGCAAAAATATTCACTGTCCCTATGGGCAAAGGTGATAACAAGAAGGAATGCTATCTTCCAGAAGAGCAGTTAAAACTCACAGGATGCTATCATTCAAAGGGGCATGCAAAAAGCTTAGAAAGGATCAAGGGCAGGCTCTCCATAGGCAGCAGTCCATGATTAGGTGGATGAAAGTGTATATAACCTTTCAAGAAAACTTTTAACCTTCAGGTGTGTTGACCAAGAGGGGGCATTCTGTAGCTTGTAGTGAGTGGAGATGGTTTCACCAGAAAGATCTTCAGTGCAGAGGTGTGGTCTTTAACTCACAAAGACATAAGGAAACAAAGCACATGTTTGAGTGAAAAGCTGTCTGATTGAAGACCCTCCATCTGCAGGATGGAGACCAAGGAGCTCCACTTGGCTGCATAGGAAAGCTTTACTGACTACTTGTGAGCTGCTGACATCATGAGCTGGATGTCATCTGATAGGTCCAATATGGGCAAAGTCTCTATGTAGTTAACCTGAGAGTAGCCACATCCAGCTGGAGAATTCTTCCATGCTGCATGGAAGGGAATCCAAGCATTCCAGAAAGTAGCGAAAGTTGCCATTGGACAATCTGAGGTGTTTGGAGAATTACAGTTAGTGGGGCCACCATGGGGTGATGAAAATAACATCTGCAATATCATCCATGATCTTCATGATGACCCTCACAAGCAGCAGAAAAAGGAGAAAGTCATACAGAGAGGACCATAGCATGAGAAAAGAAGCATGCCTCCTAGAGAGCCCAAGCTTTGGTGGTCCCTGCTGCAAAAGTGAGTGCAATGGCCATTTGCCAGGGAGACGAAAAGAGCTATTTTGGGTGTCCTCCAACAATGGAAGAGGCAACATAGTAGGGCTGGGTCCATCTTCCACTCATGGGAGAATGAGGTCATTCTTCTGAGATTATCAGTGAGGACATAGTCAGTTCCTAGCAGATGCACCACCAGAAGAAATATGCTCCTGTATATAAACCAATCCCATTTCTAGAGGGTAAACTGAAGGAAGACGTGATAATGTATATACTCCCTTGTAAAACACTATGGTCCTGTTGTCCATAGCCCCTGGATGACTCCATGTCAAAGTAGTCTCTGGAATGTATGAAGCATTTTCTACACCACACACAGTTCAAGAACGCTGATATGGCACAGCCTCTAAGTATCAGACCAGCAGCCAGTAACATCAAGTCCAGGGTGTGAACACCCCAGTTTGATACAGATGCATCTATAGTAAGGACCAGAGAAGATGTAGGGTAAGCAAAAGACATGCCATTCATGGAGCCGGAGAGATTGGTCCACAAGCAGAGAGTGCGAGGTACCAAGAAGAACATGCTTGGACTGTGCTGCTCAGGATTGAAGTGATCCAGAAAGCAATTCTGAAGCGGTCTCATCCAGGTGAAAGGAAGTACCATGGTAGTTGCCATCATGAGAATGAGTAGAACCTGAATGGATATGGCCTTGGCATGATGATTTCTTAAGTGCTTTTGTACCAAGGCCTTTACTGGAAGAACTCTGTACTGCAGTAGAAATGTCTGACTCTATGGAATTGAGCACTGTCCCTATAAACTGAATACAGTGTGATAAACATAGTTAAGACTTCTCCCAATTTATCATGAAGCCCAGATACCAAAGGAAGGACACCACAAAGCAGATGATGGAAAAAAGAGAAGACTATCAGCCTGTCATCTAAATATGGGCATACAGAAACTCCTTTGACCCTTAGTCATGCCATTACCACAGCCCGACATTTCATGAAAATCCTTGGGCTGTTGCAACGGCAAATATGCTCCAGTCTGACAGAATCAGAGGAAACATCTGCTAAAAGGGTGAATACTGATATGAAATGAAGTTTTCTGTAAGTCTATTAAGGTGAACTATTATACTTTGAGAAGGGAGGGTGAAATATTGGATAAGGTTTTAGGGAACGAAGCTACTAACTTTCCTGAGAAACAATCTCAGGTGCAAGCCCCTGCCCTGTTTGAGTATCGTGAAATAACCTGAATAGAACCCATGAGGTGACAGAGTTGAGCAGACTCACACTATCCCACCTTTCTGTAGGAACGTAGCAATCTCTTGATCAATAGGTCCTGAAGGCTGCATGAATCAGAAGATTCTCAATGGGGGCAGTTCATGTTGAGTTATACAGAGAACTAAGTATCAGTAGGAATAACTTGTCATCTTCTGAAAAAGGACACTAACTGATTGTGGAATGGAAAGTAGCATTGATAGGTGCTTAGTAAAGGGAAAAATGAGAAACAGCATGTGGAATATGAGGCAGTCACAGGAGCTTCCTTCAGAAACAACAGTCAGGTTTGGTTGTCTGAGGTCCAAAGAGGGGCAGAGGAGTCTGGCTCACTGAGCACTCCAGCTGTTTCTCCATGGCTAAAGAAAAGTGTGAGCAGATAGCCACCCAAACTGTATGAAGTGGCTTATTCTGAGTTTCAAGAGCTGCAGTTAAGAGGACCCTTCCCATTGAAAAACTTTAAGATGGGAAGATCTGTTACACCTTGCTTGTCTGGCAAATTGGGTACAAGTCAACTGCATGGTCCCTGACCAAGCAGAGGAGACAATACATGTGACCATCAGAAACAGAATCTTTGCCCCACAGTTAAGACATTTCTTGGAAAAAGTAGAAGAGAAAAAGGAGACAAAGTCCCACATGCTATGTGATGATTCCAAAACTTTTATTTCTTAAAAAGCCCAATGTGTTTCAGCCTTGTCACCAATTTGCCAAAAGCATTGGGCTTTGTAAGAAATAAGTTTTTGGATCGTCACACAGCAGATGGGATTTTGTCTCCTTTTTCTCTTCTACTGTAAATACAGGTACATGCTTTCCAGGTTTTTTTTTGGGGGGGGGGGTTGTTCTGTTCATTTCTTGAAAAAGGTCTTTGAGGCCATAAGCCCCCAGAGAGCAAAAAGTTGAACTTGTGAACTGAAAAAGCCAAACTGCTAAGACTGAGGGCTTGGATGATGCCTTCCTGGAACAGATGACCACACATTCAGAGATGTAGTATTTCAACTATCCTGATATTTGTTGGAATTCAAAACTCTTGCCAAAAATTTAAGGCCCAACAAATTTGTCACTTGCTTTGCAGATTTTAGATCTGATCCTAACCAACAGTGATGACCTGGTTAATGGGCTGAAGTGGCAGGATCCTGTTGAGGGTGCTTTGATTGTGTATTCCTGCATGGCAGGGGGTTGAACCTCATGGCCCTTGAGGTCTCTTCCAACTCTTAGGTATCTATGATTCTAAATAAAACTATTATCAGATTTAATATTATGTTCCAAATGGAAAATATAGAGCAAGGTACATACAGACAATACACATGTGGGACGTTGTTACAACTATCAGAAAGAGAGAGAGAGAGAGAGAGACTTGGAAATTGGCATGTATTCTGAACCCTTAATAATAGAGGTATTCAGGGCTTTACTATTATGTTTTAATTCAGACAACTAAATACAATATATTAATTACTATATGTGACAGTTCTTTTTTCCTTTTCCATTTTCTTACAGGGGACGTATCAAGCATCTAGATGTGGTGACACTCTTGCGTCGGATACAACCTCCCCTGGGTTTTGGAAAACTCTGTCCTCATCGGGTAGCTTGCAAGGTATGATACTTGTTCATGTTTTATGTAATTTTTCCCAGCAGATGGTCCCCAGATCTTGTTGGATATTGACTTGCATTATTCCTGACCACTAGCCATGCTAGGTAATGCTAGGAGTTGATGTCCAACAACATCTAACATGCTTGCTTGGGAAAGGCTGTGCTATGAAAAACCAGTAACTAAGATGAAATTCTCTTTTAAAAACACATTTCTTGATCCAAATATGTCCTTGCTAAGTGCTCTGATTTTTAGTTGCTTAAGGCAATTGGTATTTAGAGGGTAGCATAACATTTATATTGCTGCATTCCCATTTTAATTGCAAAGTTTAGTCTGAGAGGAACTTCTGGATCATATTCCATATCTTCTACATCCTGCCCAGAAGCTACCACTTATAGAATGGGGAAGCAAACTGCAGGTACTCAGCTGGTAAAAGACACAGACTGAAAGTTCTTCTCTACCCAAGGTGGTATTAATGGGGTTAAGTAAGTGAGCAACAAAGCCTACACTATCGATAAGGTTTCAGTCACTTAAATATTCATAATCAAGTCTGACAAAACCTCTAAAGCATGTTTACCTGTTTGCTCCTGGCATTCTGTATTTTGTCCATTTTTCCAGTAGGAAAAAAGTTAGCAGCTAACAAATATTCTGTTAGGAAATAACTACACAATAACAAAGTTTCCTGATATAACAGGGAGTGTGGGACAGTAGACCCTGCCAGGTTTACCATAAAGAAGATTCAATTGTTCCTAGATTTCCCCTTATATTTAAGTCCTTCAGTTAATAATGGGTCAGCAGTCTGAGGAAGAGCTTATAAAAAGAAATGCTCAAGTACTGTTGATTCTACAAAATAAAGTTTCAGTATCAGGTATATTATATAGCCCATCTGGCCAACATCTTTGCTGTCATCATGAAGCAGAGTAACAAAGGTAGGATTGTGCCTTCTCTTCACTGACTAGTATAGTTCTACCTTTTATCTCTTTGGGTTGTAGTCAGCAGATTTTTCTTATGAAACAGAAAATGGTAGCTTAGGACACAGCCAGATAACAACCTTTAGTCAATTCATTTATCATAAAGATGAAGATGTAATAGGAAAAGGCAAGTATTTCCAAAATGAACTGGAGAAGCCCTGGTGGTCCTTGACAGATGTGTGGGTCAGTATGGGACAATCACAGTCAAAAACACCTTGACCATCTGGGACAAGTGGCAATTTTACCTGGTCACATCAAAGATAGAGACATCTAATCCTACTTTGTTGTCTTGGCTAGAACAACTGCCCATTCAATCTTCTCCTCACAGAACTGTCACCCGCACTGCCACTTAAGTTTTTATATTAAAATCAATACCTAGATTTATTTTCTTCCTTGTATTGTTGCTGTCGTTGCTGACTCTTGACTCATGGTAACCCTTTGGATAAGACATCTCCAAGACTCCCTATCCTTCACTGTTATGCCCAGGTCCTGTAAATTCATACCGTGATCTCCTTCATAGAGTCCACTCATCTGGCATATGGTCTTCCTGTCTTTCTTCTGCACTCAACCTTTCCTAGCATTATTGTCTTTTCCAAGGAGTCATGCCTTCTCATGATGCAGCCAAGGTATGACAGCCTCAATTTAGTCATCTTGGCTTCCAGGGAAATTTCAGGCTTGATCTGTTCTAGGCCCCATTTGTGTATCTTTTTTGCCGTTCACAGTATCTTCAGCAACCTTCTCCAGCACCATATCTTAAAAGAATTGATTTTCTCTTTATCCACTTTCTTCACTGTCCTGCTCTCGCATCCGTACATGGTAATAGGGAAATAATGGCTTGTACAATTCTGACTTTTGTACTCTGTTGTATATCTTTACTCTTTAAGAGCTTTTCTAGTTATTTCATAGGACCGAAACAGACAGGCAGGAAAGAGTGGCTTCCGGCTGCCTTGGAGACAGGGTATGCAGATGATGCACACCCCTGGAGGGGCTGGAAGCTGCTCCGCAGCTGCCTAAAGCAGCCTGAAGCCAGTCAAAAAAGGAACACTGAAAAGGCACTCCTTACCAGCTGCTCATTCAGGGCTGTGGTAGCAGCCAGCCCCAGGACTGTGGTGTCGAGTCACCATTATTATTATTATTATTAACCTTTATTTATAAAGCGCTGTAAATTTACACAGTGCTGTACATACAATCTTTTAGTTAGACAGTTCCCTGCCCTCAGGCTTACAATCTAAGAAGACACGACACAAAAGGAGAAGGGAGTGGTGGTGGGGAATGGGATCAGGTCCAGCAGTTCTCCACCTCCGAGGCCTGGACCAAGGCAGATGGACTGGAGGAAGTGCTTGGCTTCTTAATTAATGGTTAAAAGGAGGCTTCCTGGGTCAGAGAGGGGCTAGCCTCTGGGAATGCTTCTCTAAACAATATAGTCTTTAACTCAGTTTTGAAACTGGGTAGAGAAGTGATGAGGTGTGCATGTGGGGGAAGAAGGTTCCAGGAGTAAGGGGCAGCAAGCGAGAAGGGACAAATTTGGGAGGGGGCAGTGGTAGTCCTACACTGTGACAGGAGACCTTGACTACAAGAGTGGAGGATGCAAGTAGGAATGTAAGGAGAAAGAAGGTCAGATAAGTAAGGAGGGGCCAATCCATGGAGGGCTTTGAAAGTCAATAATAAAAGCTTGTACCGGATGCGGAAGGGGAAGGGGAGCCAATGAAGGGAGGATAAAAGAGGTGAAACATGGTCAAAGCGGTGAGCGGATGTGACAATACGGGCAGCTGAATACTGGACAGAGATTAAAGGAAGGAGGTGTGAAAGAGGAAGCCCTGTCAGAAGGAGGTTACAATAATCTATTCGCGAAACCACTAGGGCATGGACTAGAGTCTTGGCAGTAGAGGCTGAGAGGAATGGACGGATCTTGGCAATGTTGTGGAGAAAGAATCTACAGGTGCCAGTCAGTCAGGGTTGGAGCAGCCACTAGTCTGCTTCACCCCATAGTTGCCTTCCCCATTCCTAGTCTTCTAATTTCTTGTATCAATTTATTTTCCTTGTATCCAATCCCTTTTTTCTTTTAGATAAGCCATTACTTTCATTGTAAACTGCCTTGGTTGTATTGGCAGAAAAGTAGTATGTATGTGTATGATGTGTGCAGTATGATATTAATATTCTGTTCCTACTGAAAAGCTACAAGTCATATCAATAACCATTCCTTAGTTCCTTAACTATGGTTCAGATGTATGCAATTAGGAAAATGTAGTTGCTACATTATATCATGAAATTTAATGACAGATGAAAATGTATCAGGTTTAAAAATGAAGAAGATCATTATTAATGGTGAATTGCCACAAAACTCAGGACACTGAATCATCAAGCCTACAAAATTTAGACTGTTGGTAGCTGGGACAATACCATTGTATCTCTAAAATATTTTAAAATTGTCACTTCTGGATACAGCATGCTAGGTTTATACAGTATTTGACTTGTCTTGGACAGTTCTGCAGTCTCCACATAAATAATAACAAAGGGAAAGAAATGAAGAATGTAGCAGTCTTTGAATTAATCCTGAAATTGACAAGCGAACACTGTATGAAAGAACTAAGCATCATTCAGTATCAGATGATTAACTCCAGTTAATGACACATTTTCCTGCTTCTTTGTATTCTTTTCTTCTCCCATAGCGCCTTGTATCCATGAATATGCCGCTCAATAGTGATGGAACAGTTATGTTTAATGCAACCTTATTTGCACTGGTCAGAACAGCACTGAGAATCAAAACAGAAGGTAAGGCATTTGGAGTCATCAGATGCAGAACCAAGTACCTCTTGTTAGTTATACAGCCTTCTTCTCTGTAATGTCTAAGTACACTTAAGTAATGCTACACAATTAACTGAATTGAAAAATAGTGTCTTACATCAGGTCAGAAAGGTTGAAAAGATCGTTATACTTGGTTCTATGGTGGGGAAATAGTAAATGGCCATCATCACAAGGATTCCCCATGATACCCTTGAAAAAAGCTAGTAAAATGTGGGCTAGGCAATGCAACTGTTAGGTGGATTTGTAATTAACTGACAAACTGAACCCAAAGGGTGTTTACCAGTGGCTCTTCTTCATCCTGGAGAGACATGACTTGCTAGATACCACAGGGTTCTGTCCTGGGCCTAGAGCTATTTAACCTCTTGATCAATGGCTTGGATGATATAAAAGAGAGCATGCTTATCAAATTTACAGATGACACCAAATTAGGAAGAGGAGTCAATACCCCAGAGGACAGGATCAAAATTCAAAATGACCTTAACAGATTAGAAAGCTGGCCCAAAACTATCAAAATGAATTTCAGCAGGGAGAAATGTAGGATACTGCACTTGGACAGTAAAAATGAAATGCAGATATAGGATGAGTGACACCTGGCTTGATGGCAGTACATGCAAAAGGGATCTAAAAGTCTTAGTGGACCATGGGCTGAACATGTGTCAGCAATGTGATGTAGCAGCTTAGAAAACCAATGCAATTCTGGGCTGTATCAATAAGAATACAGTGTAGATTGAGGGAAGTAATAGTACCACTCTGTTCAGCTTTGGTCAGACCTCACCTGGAATATTGTGTCCAATTCTGGGAATCACAATTCAAGAGGAATGTGGACAAGCATGTCCAGAGGAGAGCAACCAAAATGGTGAAAGGCCTGGTAACTATGCCCTATGAGGAGAGATTTAGGGTGTTGGGTAAATTTAGCCTGCAGAAGAGAAGATTAAGTGCTGACATACCGTAATAGCCATGTTAAAATATTTGAAGCAGTGTCATATTAAGAATAGAGAAAGGTTGTTTTCCACCACTCCAGAGACCAGTGGCATCCCAACCTGTGGTGTCACCTGCCGGGGAATGGCAGTTGCAAAAAGGACATGGCGTTGCAGGCCTCTACACCACAGCAAGACAGAGGGCTGGGCTCACTCTACCAGCTTTGCTGCAGCAGTGCTGGCCTCCTTGCAAAGAAACCTCCTCGTCATGAGGCTTGTGCTGCTTAGGCAAGCTGGCATAGGGACATTCAGCCCTCCTTTGTTGCCACAGTGGTGATTTTCTTGTGAGGAGACTTGCACCACCACAGCAAGCCAGCAAAGGGTCACTCTGTCATGGTGGTGGTGGTCTCCTTGAGAGACCACCTCAGCAAACTGGCAGAGGCGCACTCAGCACTCAGCTATGTTGGTGGAGAAGGCCTCCTCATGTCACCCCTCTTCTGAGGTATCACCCACTGCGGGCCACACACCCCAAGTGACTCCACTGCCAGAACACTGAGCAATATATTCAAGCTACACAAAAAGAGATTCCACATAAAAATGAGAAAGACCCTCCTGATGGTAAGAGCTGTTTGACAGTAAAACATACTGCCTCAGAGAGTGATTGAGTCTCCTCCTTTGGAGGTTTTTAAACAGACGCTGGATGGGCATTTGTCAGGGGTGCTTTGATTCCTGCATGGCAGGGGTTTGGACTGGATGGCCCTTGTGGTCTCTTCCAGCTGTATAATTTGGTCACCAAAATTCAGCCTTGAAAAAGGTGATGAAATGAAAACAGAAGAAGGAAAGGGTGCTTGGAACAGCAGACATAGTTCTGTGTTGGGAGAAAGGATATCTGATTTACCTCCCCCACTGCCCACCCACAATCCATCTTCTAGTTAGACACACCATGCCTTGAACATAGAGATTTGTCTCCAAACTTTATCTTCTGAAATTAGAAAAGAAGAAAAGGAAATGAGTTAATGTATAGTAAACTCCATTGCACTGCATAGCTGTCATTGTATGCTCACTTATGTGAGAGTAATCTGCAGAGAACAAAGTGAAGTTTATTTTTTGAGTGAAATGCTGAGAACTGCAGAAAAACATTTAGCACAGAATATGATAATGCTGAGTCAACTCAGAATAGTATGTTAGGTGACCATGGTGTGTGGAAATCTAAGACTGGCATGAGACCATGGGATATGGTTTCAGTGGAAAACAATCAGAACGGAGGGATATATCCCTGGGGTACATCTTTAAGCATCAGCATCCAGCACACAATTAACCTAGCTAGACATCGAGCCCCAAATGGAATTAGTGGGGAGACAAAAATGGTTGTTGTGCTGGGGGAAAATGCAACAACCAATGTGCTGGGAAGGAAAAAGAGACAGAGAGAGAATGCAGATAATTAGAGGGGGCTTTTTGTTTTGTTCCAGGAGTATTACTTACCTGTCTGCCCTTAAAGTAAAACTACTTCTAAATGTATACAATCTAGGTGGGATACCTGGCATGGTAGGTTTGGGGAGAGGACATATAGGTAAATATATAAGACAGGAGAATACGTAGATGGAAACGAATTCAGAATGCATATTTTCCCGAATATGCAAATCCCGAACTGTAGATCCAGGTTCATTTGGAAAGTCTGGCTTTGGAAGAGTCATAATTGCATGCAAAATATAAAATCTGAACTTGATTTTTAAATAATTCAATCCACAATAAGCCACAGGTCATTTTTAATTTTAAAGGGATGAGGATTTTTGCTTATTTGATTTTCACATGAAAGAGGAAAAACATTAAAGTTTCCTGCTGAATGAGATGATGAGAGGTTTTGCTTTTCTTTCTTTTCTTTTCTTTTCTTTTTTCATCTTGGAAACTTATTTGGCAAAAAAAATCTCCCATAGGACTTTCTGTATGCAAAAAATACTGGGTTTTGGAATAAAAAATGTGCAAGACACAAGTTTTTTGTTATTTGCTACTGCTGCTACTGATAAAAGTATCACAGGTGTGAAAAACTGTGCTGATTGACAGCTTTCTTTGAACCAGTATTTTTGAAACTGAACAAAAATGATAAATATATTAACAAAAAAATAAATGTACTTCTCCAGAAAAGTAAGCTTTTTGTTTCTATCAAGGTGCAGCTCAGGCACTATGATGAGTCACTCATTCTCACTAAGAATAAGAACATTTGTGAATATTTTTATATTCCTATTCTCAACCAGTGGTATTTGTATTAATAATTGGACAAAAACATATCAGTGTCCATTCCTGGAAAAGGGAGCTTTTGTTTCTGTCACTGTAGAACCCAAGTATTCTGACAGAGTGAGTTGTAGGACATAAGACAGGAAAACTGTAAACCACTGTCTTATACAATATATTATTTTTAAAATCCTTCTGAGATCTTTGAGATCACTTAGTAATACATTGTAATAAACTTTTGGGAAACATGTTCAATCAGCAGGGTCATGCAAACAGGCAGACTTGGGGACCACTCCCCTATTCTTTTTATTGTGAAGATCACTGAAGCACAGACTTAAGTATTACCCAGAATACCCTATATATATCAGTATCTAATGACTGGGGATAAATAAGTGTTTAATAAACTAAATAAGGTTTTAGTTACAGCCAGCATGTGGTTTGAGCACTGGAGTACAACTCTCGAGAAAGCACTGGGTGACCTTGGCAAAGTCACAGTATCTCAACCTCAGGGGAAGTTAAATGATAATTGTGCCTGCTTTTACTTTTAAGGATTTTATGTTGTATCTTATCTGTTATGGTTTTAAGCCTGCATTATGAACTGATTTTTAGACATGCAGAAATAATAAAATATATTCTTCCAAAGCAAGCACCATTTTTTGCAGCAGGCAGAGACTAAATCATTTTTCATTTGTCTCAGTATTGACTGAAATGTTGATTCTGATACACATGTTAACATGTCAGAACGTATGGGTTGATTTTGCTTGCTTCATGCTCTTCGAATTCTCATTTTAACTTGCATTTACAAAGCTAACTAAATTCCAGGTTATGTAGTGATGTCGTATATCTGAGGCCAAAAAATGTTAAATACCTAAAAACTGCTATTAATTAATCATACAACTACCTCATTGTGAAGATAATGTGAATCATGATCTATACACAATATTCATGTGCTGTTACATTGTGTAACATGATAAAGCCTTCAGTTCTAGCAGTATAATAATTAGATTACACATAGAAGCTTGGCGGGGGGGGCCACACAGACCTTCTTCTGAGGTGTCTTGGCTGCTTTTCAAATTTCATATTGCTGATCAGATTATTTAACTCTAGACATTTTTGCACTGGGTACTCCTATATCTATCTTTATAATTGTGTTAAGGCTAGCTTCATGAACTCTAATCACTACATTGATTCTGTGTGCCATTTAGTCATTTAGAAATACATATTTCATATTTGACTCCACCACAGCATTGTTCATTCTCAGAATCTCTAGTATCTGGATTTTTATCACACAGTGTTTTCATCTGCAGCGGAATACTCCTTAGGTATCTTTTTAAAATGCTGTTTACTCAAATGCTTATCCATACACAGAATGCGTCCAAACTGCTGTTAAATGCTTTGTTTTAATCTCTCCACTATGCTTTGTCGACTGTAGGAGAGACATATAGAGGCTTGGGATTTATTGTTCTTCCTAGACTTCCTTTTCTTCAATAGGATCAAATATATTCCTGAGGATGCTGTTTTAAAAGTCATCCTCTTTTCTTTTTTTTTTTACATGATTGCATAAAACTGGGCATATTATTGTTTTGTATTTATGGTTTACCACCCATAATTTCTTTTCTGACTACTATTTCCTCTGGTAGGTAATTTGGAGCAAGCCAATGAAGAGCTGCGTGCAATCATTAAGAAAATCTGGAAGCGTACTAGCATGAAACTGTTGGATCAGGTTGTGCCCCCAGCAGGTGGTGAGTGCAACTTTTTTTCAGCTCCCTGTTTAATACCACTGTCAATCTCAAAGGAGAATATCACACGAAAGGCTTCTCGAGTATAATTTGTCAGGAAAGCATCAGAAATCGTGAGAAACCTGTGATCTGCATTCACACCCCCACACACTTTTCCTGTGAGTAATCATCATGGAGGTGTCAGTACTCTCTTGTCCCATCAGTAAAGCATTCTCGGAGCCGCCATTTGGCAATAATGAGATCTTCTGTTATTGCCAAATGGCAGCTCCAAGAATGCCTTACATAAACCATTGTAATCACCTTTGGACAATAGATTGGAGACTAGATTTTATGAATGTAATAGGGTCACATGCCTTACTAGGCACTATTATCAGTAAACAGCAGTTCATCAATGAATAAGAAAAGCAAAAAAATAAATCTGATCATTACTTTATTTTTACTGTTTGTTTGTTTGTTGATTTGTTTTAAAACCTTCCACCTAGATGATGAGGTAACTGTTGGGAAGTTCTATGCCACATTCCTGATTCAAGAGTATTTCCGGAAATTTAAAAAACGGAAAGAACAGGGCCTTGTTGGTAAACCTTCACAACGGAATGCTCTGTCTCTTCAGGTAAGAAATAGGCAAATAGACTAAAATCTGTAGGAATTAAAACAGAAAGTAGGCTATGTTAAGGAAAAAGCAACATGGGATATACAGTGAAAAAAATAAAACTTGTATGTGAGAGTCAGGATGACTCAGCAAAAGCAATTAGAAGTCACACAGGTATAAAAGGTAATGCAATTAGCAAGTCCTAAATGCCAAGGACAGAAATGTAAAGTGGATAATTGAACACACCTGAGAATTGTTAAAGTGGACAAGGTGAAATGATGAAATCATTAATTATGGGATGAACCAAGAAAACCAATGAAATGGTTGTACACGCCCACTGGGAGGAAACTGACAAGAGTGGGTGGTATTTTCCAATGACTATAATAATGACTATGAATCTCAATGTATTTTGTGGGTAGTAGTAGTGGATAGTAGTGAATAATAGTGAGGAGTTGTATTGGATAGTTTTGGAGCTGTATATAGTAGAATAAAGTAGATCTTTTATATAAGACTACTGAGTTGTCTGGTGTCTTGGGTGAAGATACAAGAGCCAGCTGGATCCTGAAGAAGTGTGAAGACTTCTGTGGAAGCAAGAGTGAGAAGGCTTGGAGAGTTTGTCAGGGTCTTCAGCCTATTCTCTGTAACTCTGCTGCTTTTGAGCAAAGCTTTAACCACTGGCCAAAACTGGTCAGCGCCGGTGCGTAACAAGGTGGTGAGTTCGAGCCAGAGGTGAACAGCTACAACTCCCATCATCCCTGACAGGCTATTGGCATATTCTTTAACATTATGACACTGAAGTATCTTATCTACCAACAATTTCTATTGTCCTTCTCACCAAAATCTAAACCACACATTTTCTAATTGTTGAGGGGGAAAACTTTCATTTAAAAAACTAATTGAGTTGCTAGTTCCCCCTTGTGCTTCCCAGTCCCAATTTAAAATACATACTGATGAGACTATGTTAGAATGCCAATTTTTCACCACAATCTTTAGGATAGGAGTTAACAACATGTATGCCATCACTTTTTTTTTCAAGCCCCACATCATTCAAATGGCTACAGTTTTCAGGGATATGCATGAAGCTGAAGCAGGAAGAGGGAATGACCCCACCTGCTTTGGGCTGAATTCTGCTGTTCTGCAAGTAAAAGTCCAATATTGGATTTTGTCTATATTCTATTTCTATTAGAATTTCTGATTTCAAGTATCTTATTACCTTAAAGCAGTGGCATCACTGCCCAGGGTGTCACCCAGGGCAAAAGGCACAGCTTCTGACAGACAGAGCCAAAAGGGCACACTCCCTCACCTCACTGCCGCGTGCCACTCTACTCGTGAGTAAAATAGCACATGGCAGGGAGGGGCATGCACTCAGCTAGCTTTCACTCCTCTTCTGGGGTGTCACCCAGTCCAGCCTGCACCCCCTGCACTCTTCTAGTGATGCCACTGTCTTCAAGATAAAGTATTTGATTTATCTCTTTGACCATATTCTTTTAAACTTTTCTGAAGAAAATAGGCTGTGATTCAGGCTGCAATTTTATACACATACTTTGGTGGAGTGGGCACCATTTAATTTACTAGAACTTACTTCTGAATAGAACTGAATAGAACTGCATGTAAGTGTGCTGTTAGTGCACAACAGTAGCTACAGCAAGAATATTTCCATACTGTACTCAAAAAGCCTATATTCACGGCCTTAATATTTGAATACAAATAAACTGTTCCTAGATAGGGTCAGGTAATTTAACCATATGGAAGAAATGCAGAGAAAGAACAAGTTATTTGAGAGATAGAGAGGACAGTGAGGTAAAGTGAGAGTTTTTTTAAATATATATATATTTCAATGGTTGACAAAAATAAAGAATATAAAAGTTATGAAGAAAGAAAAAGAGTCATATATGTACTCAAAGAAAAAAATGAAGACAAAGAGTGAGGGAAACTACTCAGCAGGAGAACTGATGAAGTCAAGCTGTTCTACTGGTGGACTGAAACACAGGAAAAGTAGCTTGGTGGCCTAGGATCTGCGCAGTATGCGGGAGAGGTGTGGTATTCTTGCCAAGCTACTCAGCTCTAGAATGTTCCAAGTGGCAACTCCATATTAGGCACAGAACCCATTTGCATGAGGCACAGAGACCACAAAGAAGTTAAGTTTTGTTAAGTTCTATTGTAATCAGTGAAACTTAAGCATGTGTAAATTTTTTGAGATTCTGCTTTTGATGCTCGATACAGGGAAATCACTGCTTCAGAACTGCACAATGTTCAGAACTCAGAACACTATTCAGGGTAAATACTGTTTTAGGACCATATCATGGTTAAGTCAGTTTGAATTGCAAAATACTTTCAGTTCATTCCCAGTTTTAGATTTTTATGAGTGATGTGTTACTGGAATCCAAATAACTTGGCCCCCTGACAGCTCTTTTGCTGTAGCATTTCATTGATGGTCAGTAACATCTAGAAACCTTCAGTGATACCTTTATTGGTCAACTGAAATGCACAATATACTTGTTGCAAGCTTTCAAAGCTCCATGGGGTTCTTTATCAGGCAAGATGTTACAAACCAAACAAGAGGGGGAAAAAACAATTGGAGATGTCAATCAGATGCCCGCATGTTATTTCAGTCCTTAGTAAAGATGTTATGATGGGGAGGATATCTTTTGCAGGCAGGCTCCTCCTCCTTCTGGCCATGCTGGCAATAGGGAGATTTTCAAAGCCCAAGAAATGTAAAGTCCATTTGCATCTCAACAGGGGCCCCTTTTTTGCAATCCAATATGTCTCCATTCCAGTGAGGTCACAGGCCTCTTTGTAGGCAGAGAACAATGGATTCCTCAAGAAGTCTCTACGTTTTCTCATGAGGAAAATATCCTCCTCATCATAACATCTTTACTAAGGACTGAAACAACATGCAGGCATCTGACTAACATTTGCAATTTTTGCTTTGTAACATCTTGCCTGATGAAGAAGCCCATGGAGCTTCAAAAGCTTGTAACAACTCTACTGTGCATTTCAATTGGACAATAAAGGTACCACTGATGGATTTTTGTTTGTATTTGTTAAATGGCCAACAAAGCTACCCCTGAATGGAATCTAGGAATCTAGTTAATTTTTTAAGGGCTACTTTTATTTCTCTTACTTATATTGTCTTTCAGGCTGGTTTGCGCACATTACATGACATTGGACCAGAGATTCGAAGGGCAATCTCTGGAGATTTAACAGCAGAAGAGGAATTAGACAAGGCCATGAAAGAAGCTGTTTCTGCTGCCTCTGAAGATGACATCTTCAGAGTAAGTGTTTTTTCTGTTGTTTCTATCAGCATGCTTGGGCACCTGTGGCCCTAGAAATAATAATAATAATAATAATAATAATAATAATAATAATAATAATAATTTTGTTGCTGAACTGCGTATACCCTGAGCCTGAGCCAGTACAGCAATGATGAGGGATCATGGAAGTTGTAGTCCAACAAAAGATATTTGGTTGCCAGTGCAAAAATAGTTGAACTTTCTCAGAAGTTGCATAAAGGTGCTCCTTAATCCAGCTAGTCATTACACAAACATGTACATGTGCCATTGGCACCTGTTAACAAGCAAGAAAGCAAGATGTTAAGCATGATAACATGAGAATGTTTGATAGATGGGAGGCAGATTGATGTATAATGAGGAAACTATGATGTGAGAGATACATTGAGCTTTTAGAGACAGGTATTTGTTTTCAGAGCTTTATCCAAAAGGACTCACTGCCAAAACAAAATGACTTGGTAAATACACAGAGTTTCTTTTTGAGGATCTTGTTGCTATTGACTTCCTTTTGAAAATGATCAGGAAAGGAATGGCATACCCTTTCTTTTCTCCCTTCTGGACTTAGGTATCTTGGATGTTTCAAATTCTTTGGTAAAAATCTAAATTTCCAAGCCTCAGCTTTCTCTCTCCTTCCTTTATTAGAACTCTACTTTTATTCATCCTTTCTGGTACATAAACAGCCAGTTTGGGGTTTTTTTAAAAAAGAAAGAAAGAAAAAGGAAAGGAAAGGAAAGGAAAAAAACACTTTGGATGAGTAAATGTTTTGACAATGTGAGGTCATGCTATACTGAACATTTGCATCAGAACCCTAGGACACCTAACATAAATAGTTGTACAAAGAGTACACGCATTTTCTACAAACATTACTGTAGTCTATGCAGAAAAGAGCAACATCTGAAATAGCCCTTCAATCCACTGACTAAAATATGGATTTGTTTTATGTTTTGCCTCCTCACAGAGAGCTGGTGGCTTGTTTGGAAATCATGTTAGCTATTACCAAAGTGATGGCAGAAGTTCATTCCCTCAGACTTTCACTACTCAGCGCCCTTTGCACATCAACAAATCTGGCAACAATCAGGGGGACATAGAATCTCCATCCCATGAGAAACTTGTGGACTCTACCTTCACTCCAAGCAGCTATTCATCATCAGGTTCCAATGCTAACATCAACAATGCCAACAACACTGCCTTGAGCCGCTTTCCCAGTCCACCAGGCTACCCCAGCACTGTCAGCACTGTGGAAGGCCATAGCACCCCTTTGTCACCCACTCCACGAACTCATGAAGTTTCTTGGAAGCTTGGCTGCAGAAGGTAAAGACTACTACTAGTACTTTTGTTATTCACCATTAATATGGGACTGTAAGTGTGCATAAGTCTCTTAAGACAAGACGTATAAAGTGTGCAAGAGGCAACTTGATGGTGAGGGTTTGTGGAAGCAGCAATCCAACAAGTTGCCCAACCTGATATTTTAAAGATTCAGTAACCTGGCACACATGTCTGTCTGTGTGTGTGTGTGTGTATCCCAAAAGATTTTAATTTTTTAAAATTATTTATTATTCCACCTTTTTTTATCATCATCATCATCATCATCATCATCATCATCATCATCATCATCTATCCAATTTTTCCCCAGATCAGGACACAAAGCAGCTTACAACAAATAAAAAGACATTGTTAAAAATCTACAAGATAAAAAAGTAAAAGCAAGACTAAACAATAAAAAAATTAAAACCATATTAAAATGATATGAATGGGAATAAGAATAAATTTTATTTCTTTCTCACCTTTCCTCAAGATTTGCGGTGGGGTGCAACATGTTAAAATACAAAACACAAAACACAAAGATAACTCATTAGGGATCTGGGCCAGATCTTTAAGACAAAAGTTGTTATGATATTGTTTCTATTGTTGTAACCTTTTCAGTTATTTTATTTACTTTATTTACTGAGTGTACTTTAATTAAAAAGGGGGGGAGGTTTAAACAATACATCATTAAACACACACACAGCAGCAGAACAATTAGCACTATTCAGTACTCGCTTAAGATAGACCTTATATAGTCATTCATCAAATGCCTCTCTGAACAGAAGTCTTTACTTGTTTGGTAAAAGAAAACAGGGAGGGTGCCAGTCTAACTCCTCTAGAAAGAAAGTTCCAAAGCATGGGGTCAGCCACTGAGGAGGTCATCTCCTGTGTTCCCACCAGATGTACCTGTGAGGGTGGTCTTAAGGCATGGGCTAGTTTGCAACCTGGACCTGGACCATGTAGGGATTTGAAGGTCATAACCAGTACTTTGAATTGTGCTCAGAAATGGAATGATGGGAAGTGGAGCTATGGCAAAAAGGGAGCTGTATAATTCAGGTAGCCAACCCCAGTTAGCAAACTGGCTGCAACTCTTTGAACCAGTTGAAGTTTCTGAACACTCTTCAAAGGCAGGCCCACGTAGAGCACATTACAATAATCCAACTGGGATGTAAGTAAGGCATGTGTCACTACAGCACAATAATGACTGCCCCCTCAAGTCTGATATCTCCAGTCCTCTTAAGAACACATCCTTCCTATTGCAGACTGCCTCTGTATACTTACAGATGGTAATGATGTAATGCTAAATGCTAAATACAGAATGCACCCTCCCTCTACTTTCAAGCGGTAAAAGCTCTTGTCCTTGGGTACCCCAAAGGGGCAACCCCTCCTTTGGTGTCACTCCCTTCAGCAGCAACTCCACTGGGGCAGACCCATCCCCACTGGACTCTTGCTTTTATCTGCTAGCTACTTCAGCTCTATGGCTGAGGCAGGTTGAACTGGCTGGCAGAATCTGTTGAGTTATGCTGGTGGTGGGCCTGAGTCTGCAAAGAGATAAGAGAGTTAAAAGACCATTAAACAGGGACGTAGCCAAGGGGGGGTCCAGACCCCTCCTTCCGTTAGATACAATGAATGGTGCATGCTGTTGTGCCACTGCACCCAAGCCCCATTATAATGGTGGAACTTAGTTTGGACCCCCCCCCCTTCCCAAAATCCTGGCTACGTCCCTCCATTAAGAGACCCTTCTGATACAATGAGTTAAAATCCATAAGCCTGCTTGAATGAAGAAGTCTTTGCCTGCTGGCAAAAACAGAATTGGGAGACAGGGCAATTCAGTATCCTGTGGAAGCAAATTCCACGGCCCAAGAACCTGTTTTTACCAAATGTGAGTGTGGTAGGACTAAGAGAAAGCCTCCTTAGAAGATCTTAACACTTGAGCAGGCACTATGAGATAACAGTCTTCAGACAGTCTGGACCCAAGTTGTGTAGGGTATTACAGGTCATAACTAGCATTTTAAATCTCCCTGGAAACCAGCAGCCAGCATAAGGCTAGCAGCCAACATAAGGATTACTATATTTGCAGGAACGTTTACGTAACTCTACACCAATATATCTGCCAGTACTGTATGCCTGTCAGTTTTGGCAAAACATAATTATCTACTGACACTACAAAAGATAAAGTAGTTCACAGAGCGTATATTTATACTTTGAAATACACTTTCATAAAATATAGTAGCTACCAACTTGGACAACTTTAAAAGGATTGGATAAATACATGAAATTTGGGGTTATCAATGGTTTCTAGTTAAAAAGACTATATTACCAACACTAATATCAAAGGCAGTATGCTTCTATCTATCATTTCTGGGGAAGGTGAAAGAGGAGCTGCAATTGCATTCCTATCTTGCTAATGGCCTTCCCATAAACAGTTGTTTGTATAGTGTGTGGACAAAATGATAGCCTTTGGTCTGATCCAGCACAGCTTTTAGATTCTTAACTTTTATTATGTTTCTGAGAACAAGTATTCAATATACTGTACAGGATCTATTTCCTTGCTTTCCACTGAAAAATCAATATATATCGTATATATAACTGAATCTATTTTCTCTCTTCCTTTCCATTTATATTCCTGATTCTGTCATCTTTTCTTTCCAATGCTTCCCTGGTGGATTAGGACACGCTGTTATGAAATGGTGGGGCGGTAGGTGCTCACCTTCCTGCTCTAATATATTTGTCATAGAAGTTAATGCACAAATGGATATTGAATTTAAAACATTCATTTCAGGATTTGTTTATTGATTTATTTATTATATCATTTGTATGCTGCCTTTCTCCCAGAAGGCAACAAGACAGCTCACAGATAAAAACAAAAATTAAAAACCACTACCATGTCAGGATGCACAGGGAAGCCATTGAAATCCACAAACACCTGGACAATTTCAACCGGAAAGAAGAAACCCTTAAAGTGAACAAAATTTGGCTACCAGTCCTGAGAAATAGCAAAATAAGGACTCAGCAAATGCAAATGGGAAACCATCCAGAGTCAGGGGCTTTCCCAGCAGATAATGATCACCAATTAGCAGACATTAATCCTTGTTTGCATTAGCCTCTCAGCCTGAGGCCAGCCATCAGCACAGAACAATACACATGCAAATCACTCCTGCATTCCCAGGCTCACACAATATATATACACCCAGTTTTTCCAGGCGAAACGTCAGGAAGAAACTTTTCTGGAACATGGCCACATAACCCAAAAACCCCACAAAAAAAATGGATGCCGGCCATGAAATCCTTCGACTTTACATTAAAAAAATTTAAAAACCATTGCAATAAAAATTTTAACAGGTCTATGAAAGATCCAGTTTTCTGAAAATGATAGCAAAATAATATAACACTGGGACGTTACAGACCACCCATTTGGGGCGGCCTGTATCTGGCCCTTTCCTCACCAGATCGGGGCCTCAGCTGCCACAGCAGCAGCCTCTCAGGCCCCGATCTGCTTCCCCACGGCCTGCAAGGGGTGTCCTTGAGGCTTCATGCCCCAAGGACACCCAATGGCAGCGGGGAGGAGGAGAAAGGGGCCACTCGGCCCCTTTCTGCCTTGCGTTGCTGGCGCAGCTGTCTAAAGGCTGCGCCAGCGACACAAATCCTAGAAGGAGCTCCGTTTCAGAGATCCTTCCAGGGCCACAGAAAAGGCGCCCTAGGCGCCCTCGCGCAGCGCAAGGACATCACGTCTGCGCTGCCCTGTTTGGAGGCGACACGTTCGTGATGTCCTAATGGCAGCGCCCATGTGTATAGGGCACCACCATTTTGTACGTACCAGGTGCGTACTAGGGTTAGAGTGTCCAGAAGGGATGCCATTTCCTAATCCTAGTACGTACCTGGTACGTACTTTACACCCGTTTGTAATGGGCCACTATTTCATATTAATTCACAATAAAGTGTTATGAATGTATTTTCTACCAAATATTCATAACTGGTGAGTATCACCAAAACAATAAGAAAGTGTTTTAGAAATAATTGAGCTGAACTGCATTCACAAACTCATTCTCTAAACAATAGTTTCATTCACTAAATAGGAATTTTGCCCTTCAACTAAATTGTTAGCACAATAACCAAAGCAAAGCCTTAATTCCCAACACCCAAATCTCCTCTTCCTAAAAATGCTTTTAGCAGATCAGTTGCAGGCAAGCAAGATGTTTAACTTTAAAATTTTGGTGCAGCATCAACAAGGGAGAAGAAGCAAACCTGAGGAGATATTTTACAGATCTATTTTTGTGTCAGATCTGTTTCTCTGAGGTTCTCATGCTAAGGTCTGTTGTTAGCTTGGAGCTTTGGTTTTATGTATTTGGGAGTGTTTGAAGAAAGTGTATAAATGTGCATGTTGAACAGAAGCTTAACGCACATGCTTCCTATCTCCTTTCCCCATCCCAAAATTAAGCACTGTGGGCAAGAGCTGTATTACACCTTTCTCATAATTTAAATTTTCTGTGATTTCATTCTACAGATTTTTTAGAAAATAGCACAAAGGAGTCTGTGCTTCCACTGTAATGTCTGTGAACTCTTTTCACTATGTGGAAATCATTATGATTGCTTCCTTGTGTTTTGTGAACTGCTTTGGGTCCAAAATAAAATAAAGACTTCTCTGTTCATAGATCATGTTCCAGAGACAGTCAAGTTGCTATAGTGTGTGAGGAGGAAGAGGCTTCTCAGGATGAGGGAATGTATGATAAGCAACTGAATGAAGAAGATGAGTACTGTAGCGAACCACGTCTACTGCCTAGTGAATTGTAAGTACACTTGTCCCTATATTCGCTAGGGTTAGGGGTACAAGACCCCTGTGAATATGGAAAAACCGGAAATAACAAAAACGCCATGTTTTTACCTGAGAGGACACCTCTCTAGGAATCTGTAGGTCCTCCAGGGCAACTCTGTGGTCAATGTCCGACAGACACTGACCATAGAACTGCACTGGAGGAGCTATAAATGCTTAGTAGAGTATTCTCTCTAGGTCTTTCAGTGCAACGTTTAGTTAAAGTTGACCATAAAGTTGCACTGGAGGACCTAGATATTCCTAGAGAGAACATATTAATCAAATCCATGAATAATCAAAGCCGCAAATATCAAAGCCACAAATACGGAGGGATGAGTGTATTTCATTGTTCCAGCAAGGCAGTTTTCTGAATTTTGCTATATGACAGAGGCAGGGGTAAATGTCTTCCTCCAAATATTTTTGCAGTCACATAATCCATAGCCAATGGTGAATACTGATGAGAAGTACAGTCCAGTATCTGGAATGTCACACGTTCCCCATCCTTGGCTTTGTGGGACTAGAGTTGCACAATTTCCCCACATAGTGTTCCCATTTATGTCTGATATTCCTTCCATATATTCTATATACATAATATCCCATATATTCCTAGTAGATAATGAGGGTAATAGTATGTCTACACTAACTCCATATCCATTCTTCCATAGGAAGTACAATCCTAATTTCCAATCCTAATTTGAAATCACATACAAACCATTGTTTACTGGTTCAGATGTAAGAAACAGCATGCAAAAGGGAAGGAGTGCTGAACAAACAAGTCCAATAATTCTTGAATTTCATTCTTGTATAGCCAGGCCTTGGTTGGTTTATCATAGAATCATAGAATCGTAGAGTTGGAAGAGACCACAAGGGCCATCCAGTCCAATCCCCTGCCATGCAGGAAATCACAATCAAAGCATCCCCGACAGATGGCCATCCAGCCTCTGTTTAAAGACCTCTAAGGAAGGAGACTCCACTACACTCCGAGGAAGTTTGTTCCACTGTCGGACAGCCCTTACTGTCAGGAAGTTCCTCCTAATGTTGAGGTGGAATCTCTTTTCCTGGAGCTTGCATCCATTGTTCCGTGTTCTAGTCTCTGGAGCAGCAGAAAACAAGCTTGCTCCCTCCTCAACATGACATCCCTTCAAATATTTAAACAGGGCGATCATATCACCTCTTAACCTTCTTTTCTCCAGGCTAAACATCCCCAGCTCCCTAAGTCGTTCCTCATAGGGCATGGTTTCCAGACCTTTCACCATTTTTGTCGCCCTCCTTTGGACACGCTCCAGTTTCTCAATGTCCTTTCTGAATTGTGGCGCCCAGAACTGGACACAATATTCTAGGTGGGGCCTGACCAGAGCAGAATACAGTGGCACTATTACTTCTCTTGATCTAGACACTATACTTCTATTGATGCAGCCTAAAATAGCATTGGCCTTTTTAGCTGCCGCATCACACTGTTCACTCATGTTCAACTTGTGGTCTACTTGGACTCCTAGATCCCTTTCACACGTAGTTTCATTCAGCCAGGTGTCACCCATCCTATATCTGTGCATTTTATTTTTCCGCCCTAAGTGCAATACAGTGGTACCCCGGGATACGAATGCGCCGGGTTACGAATTTTTCGGGATACGAAAAAATCCCATAGGGATTTATTGCTTCGGCTTACGAAGGTTTCTTCGGGTTACGAAAAAACCGCGGCGCTATTTTCCGCCACCGGAGGGCAGCAGAGAGCTATTTTTCCATTAGCGCCTATGGGAATTCGGCTTACGAAGGTATTTCGGGTTACGAAATTAACCGCGGAACGAATTAATTTCGTAACCCGGGGTACCACTGTACCTTACATTTCTCCGCGTTGAATTTCATTTTGTTAGCTTTGGCCCAGCTTTCTAGTCTATTCAGGTCATTTTGAATCTTGATCCTGTCCTCTGGGGTATTAGCTATTCCCCCTAATTTGGTATCATCTGCAAATTTGATAAGTATGCTCCCAATTCTGTCATCCAGGTCATTGATAAAGATGTTGAATAGCACTGGGCCCAGGACAGAGCCCTGTGGGACCCCACTGGTCACTTTTCTCCAGGATGAAAAGGAGCCATTGTTGAGCACCCTTTGGGTTCGGCCGGTCAACCAATTACAGATCCATTTAAAAGTTCCTTTGTCTAGCCCACATTTTACAAGCTTGTTTGCAAGTATGTCATGGGGAACTTTGTCAAAGGCCTTACTGAAATCAAGATATACTATATCCACAGCATTCCCTTCATCTACCAAGCTGGTAATTTTATCAAAGAAAGAGATCAGATTTGTCTGACATGACTTGTTTCTCTGAAACCCATGTTGACTTTTTGTGATTATGGCATTGCTTTCTAGATGTTCACAGACTCTCTGTTTAATGATCTGCTCCAGAATCTTTCCTAGTACTGATGTCAGACTAACTGGACGATAATTGTTGGGATCCTCATTTTTCCCCTTTTTGAAGATGGGGACAACGTTTGCCCTCCGCCAGTCTGCTGGGATCTCTCCTGTTTTGCAGGAGTTTTCAAAGATTATTGCCAATGGCTCCGATATTACATTTGCCAGTTCTTTTAATACCCTTGGATGGAGTTCATCTGGTCCCGGAGACTTAAATTCATTTAGATTAATAAGGTGTTCCTCTACTATCTCTTTACTTATTCTGTACTGAAATGCCCCTATCTTGTCCTCTGCTCCATTATCCTCAGGTTGAGCACCCTTTGCCTTTTCTGAGAAGACTGAGGCAAAGAAGGTGTTGAGTAATTCTGCCTTTTCTCTGTCTCCTGTTAGCATTTTGCCATCTTCTCCACGCAGTGGCCCTACCGTTTCCTTCTTCTTCCTTTTGCTGCGGACATATCCAAAAAAGCCCTTTTTATTGTTCTTAACCTCTCTAGCAAGCCTGAGTTCATTCTGTGCTTTAGCTTTTCTGACTTTACCCCTACACATGCCTGCTATTTCTTTGAATTCCTTTTTTGTGATTTCCCCCTTTTCCATTTCTTATACATCTTCCGTTTCAAACTCAGCTCGGTTGAAAGTTCCTTAGTCATCCATCCTGGTTTCTTGAGACACCTCCCGTTTTTCTTTCTCACTGGAACTGTTTGAAATTGTGCCTTCAGTATCTCCCTTTTGAGAAAGTCCCATCCGTCCTGAACTCCTTTATCTTTTAGTATTTCTGACCATGGAATTGCCCTCAATACTTCTCTAAGTTTACTGAAATCCGCTCTCCTAAAGTCTAGGATGCGTGTCTGACTATGCCTGGCTTCTCCTTTCCACTGTATTACAAACTCCAGGAGAACATGGTCACTTCCACCTAATGATCCCACCACTTGCACCCCATTAACCAAGTCATCCTTGTTGGTTAGGATCAGATCTAAAATAGCTGACCCCCTTGTTGCCTCTTCCACCTTTTGGACCATGAAATTGTCTTCCAGGCAAGTGAGGAATTTGCTAGGCCTTGAGGATTTTGCTGAGTTTGACTTCCAACAAATATCAGGATAGTTGAAGTCGCCCATCACTACTACATCTCTCTTTTCTGACTGTGTGGTCATCTGTTCTAGAAAGATATCATCCAATTCCTCAGTCTGACTTGGGGGTCTGTAGTAGACTCCCACTGTAACATCCTTGTTGTTTCCCTCCCCTTTAATTTTTACCCAGATGTTCTCCACCTGGCTTCCATGATTGATGTCCTGGATCTCTTCACTGGTGTAAATATCTCTGACATATAGTGCTATTCCTCCTCCTTTCTTGTTTGGCCTATTTCTCTTTAAAAGGTTATACCCCTCTATTTCCACATTCCAATCATGAGACTCATCCCACCAGGTTTCAGTGATGCCTATTATATCATATTTGCTTTGTTGTACTAGGAGTTCGAGTTCATCTTGCTTTTTTCCCATGATCTGTGCATTAGTGTAGAGACATCGCAGACCATAGTTCCCTTTTACTTGCTGCCTGTGCAAGTTTTTTTGCCTCCCACTGTTGGGTCCTTGCACTTTTTTTCTTGTTTCCTCTATGTCAGTTTGACTATTTTTGCCATCCCTTTCGCCTTCCTTAATATTGTCTCCCTTCCCCTCGGAACTCAGTTTAAAGCCCTCCTGATCAAGTTCTTGAGACTGTTGGCAAAAACATTTCTTCCAACTGGCGTGAGATGCAACCCGTCTGTTGCAAGAAGTCCCTCCTCGTGGAACCGCAGCCTTGATCTGCTTATATTAATTCTGCTTATGTTAAGCCTTGAGATTTAATATTGTATATTTCATTTCCATTCACCAGAGGAAATGGATTGCACTCCATGTAACCCAAGCATAATTACATGAAAATTAGACTACCGCATGAAGGCAGAGGGTGCCCCTCTTGGAACCAAATCAGCCCAACAGAAAAGCTATATGACTTTCAACTCCTGTACTGGAACAGAGTTTTTTAAAGGACATGTTCCCTGTAATGAGTAAAACTGGGAGTAGGGGGAATAACTCAGGACAGTCTGAGGACAGCCTTCAGTGTAGACTGAGCGCTGATCAATTAAAAAGCCACTCTGCAAACAGTGCCTGACTCCATCTGTAGCTTAGATATCTTGGAGAAAATTTTTCCTATTCCATTACAGGCTCTCATACCAAGACGACGAACATAGACAGCTAACTCCACCTGAAGACAACAAACGAGAAGACACTTGGCACTCTCCAAAGAGTGGGTTCCTGCATTCCTCATCACTAAGTAATAATTTTGGCATGTTTTACAATACATATGCTGTCAAATTTCATTAAATGTTGCAAGCTTTGTTTTTTCTTATTCTGCTTCTTTAGAATCACATGAAACTAGGGACTAAATACACTACTAGTCCCAAGTACAGTAGAATCATGTAATCAGTTACTAATGATAAGTTAACACTTATGTCAATCTCATTGATTCTATTAATCTACTTTGGTTGGGACTAGCAATTAGATTTAGATCTGTATAGAAGATTTTTAACTTCAGTGAGGGTTTTTTTTTCAGATTTTCACTAGTGCTTTATAGTTATGGTTTGGAATATATGGGACTCTGCCAATTTGACAGCTATGTCTGAAAAATACTGTGCAGGTTATTTAACCATGTTATTAATTTAAACCTTTCAGTCAAAGTAGGAGTCTTGATTTTCCAAAATTGCAAATTAAATTATAAACCTAGATTTTTAAAGAGATATGTCCAATATCCTGCACTGACAGATGTAGCTACAATGACTGAGCTTCCCCAAAAAACTACCTCTTAAGCCAGGCAG
>NC_056526.1:18592632-18608042 GCF_019175285.1 Sceloporus undulatus | reverse complement strand
TATCGCAACCAAAGGGTTGCCAAGGCACTACGGATCGGAGTGCTGAAAAATGACAAATATAGTAGTCTCAAGGGCACATGGAAACAGGTAGTTGGATAGACTTCCTGCCATAGCTGCTTGTTCCAATATGCCCCACAACTGGGAGAGTACTGCAGTCATTTCCTAGTGCCCTGATCTGTAGCACTTCAGAGACACTTTAGGTGAGATGCTGCCTGGCTTAACAACCATAAATGTAAATCCTAAAAGCTTCATGGTCGTAATTCCAGTTTTGTTGTTAATTGCTATTAAGTTAGCTTTGACATTTGGCAACTCTATGAATGAGACACCTCCAAGACACTCTGTCATCAACAATCCCGTCAACTCCTGCAAACCCAAGGCTGTTGTTTCCTTGAATGAGTCTACACACGCATAATGCAGTCTTTTCTTTTGCTACTGCCCCACACTCTACAAAGCATTAATCATGTTTTCTAATGAGTCATTTCATGTTATGATATAACCAGAGCCTCAGTTTAGTCATTTTGGCTTCAGGCTTGAGGATCATATTTCAAATGAACTGATTTTCCTTCTGTCCCCTCTCTTCACTGTCCAGCTTTCACAACAAAACATAGAAATGAGAAATATGATGGCATGAACGATCCTGACTTTGGTTTTTTGTGGGTTTTTCGGGCTATGTGGCCATGTTCTAGAAGAGTTTCTTCTTCAGAGACTTTGCACTTCAGGATTTTATCTAGTTCCTTATAGCTGCCCTTATAAATCCTGCTCTTCTTCTGATTTCTTAACTACACTTTCCATTTTGATTTATGACAGAGGCAAGGTATAGCAAATCTTTCCCAATTTCAGTGTCTTCATCACACACTTTGAAATTGTGTAAATCACTTGCAGTCATTTTTGTTTGTTTTTGTTTTCTTAATGTCCAACTGTATCTCTGCTTTTGTATTTTTTCCATCACTTTCCTCAATAGTTGCCCCAAGTCTTTTCTATTTTCCGCTAGTAGTATGGCATTATCGCTTAAATTGTTGTTTATTTCTCCACCTGCTCCTTTATTTCACCTTTTTCTTCTGAATGTAATCCAGCTTTCCATATTATATGTTCTGCATATAAATAAAACAGATGGGATGATAAAATGTAGCCTTCCCTGACCCCTGCCAATTGGAAACAATTGCTTTTTCTGAACAGTGGGCCCTCCCCTTACGCAGGGGATCCATTCTGGATCCCCCCATGTAAGAAGAAATCCACATATGCTCACACGTCATTGGAAACAATGGGGCACGTGCTCACAGCTCAGGGCAGTGTGCGCGCCATGAGTGCGCACGCCATTTCTTTTATCATTGTGCAGCTTCTGCATAAGCTGGAAGCTGTGTATAGTGCGCTCGTGTATGGCACAGGCACACTGTATTTTGAGCTTATAGCGGACTCTTGTTCTTAATATAGGTTACACATAAACAGTCAAATGTTGGGGCACATCCATTTCTTCTAGAGTAATCCATGCTTTCTCATGATTGTCACAATCAGAAACTTTACTATAATCTATAAAGCACAGACTGATTTTCTTTTGAAATTCTTTGGTGTGTCCCATAATCCAACATAGGTTTGCAATATTATCCTTTTTCTCAAGCCAGTTTAGACACCTAGTATTTCTCACTTCATATACAGTAAAAGTTTTCATTGTAGCATTTTGAGCATCACTTTGCTTGCATAGAAGATTAACATTATGGTCCAATTATTACTGCAGTCCCTTTTGGTGTCCCCTTTGGGGGGGACTGGAATGTGTATTAAGTGTTTGCAGTCTGCACACCATGTTTGGTTTCCCCTATTTGTTCACAGATTTTAGTTAGGATTTGAATGGATTCTTTTTCTGTAGCATCCTTCTATTGGTATGCCATTTGTTCCTGATGACTTATTCCTCCCAAGTGCTTTAAAAGCAGCTCCCACTTCCATTCTAAAACTGTGGGTTCATTGACAAAAGTTTTCTCCTTAAATAAATCTGTCTTCCCTTCATCTCTTTTATAGTGTTCTTCAGTGTACGGCTTCAAAAATATTTATACTTTTTTCTTGATCAGGCATTAGTCTCCTGCCAGTCATTTAGCATCCCTACTCTTGGTTTGAATTTCCCCTTGATTTTTCAGATCTTGTGGAAGAGCTTTGGTCTACCTTTTTTATTTTCTTCCTCTGTTTATTTGCACTGATTACTAGCTCTCTTTGTCCTTATGTACAAATTGCTGAATAGTTGTGTTCAGCAACTCTGAACCTATTTTTCTCATCCTTTACTTTTGCTTCTTGGCTCTTCATAATTGTGTGAAGATTTTCATCTGTCATCCAATGAGGCATTGTTCATTCTGCATTCTTCACTGACCAACTATCCCTGGTTTTGATCCAGAGTTCTTCTGGCTCCTGGTCTATAAGGCTTAATAGCATAAATCTATCCTTTACATGGTGATAAATATTACAGGGGTGTCCTTTCAGTTTGTATTTTGACATGGTGATTTATTTAGTGTACTTCTTTAGCTTTAGTCTAATTTTATTATATTATTATATCTGCTCCTGGTCTTGTTTTACAAAGACAATGCCAAGTGAAATGGGATAGTGAGAACCCCCATATGAGTATCTTAAGTAGAGTGTTAATTTTTTTAAACGAACATGAAGAATATACACTGATATACCACAAAGAACATACAATATCCATGGTAAGAAATTCATCTTAAGTATATTAATCATCCCCCAAATGCTTAATTTCAGAAACATCCATCTCCCCATATCAAGAGATATTTCAACCAGCAGCACAGGCAAACTCAGCTTAATCACCTGAGTATTATCCTGAGGAACCAATATACCTAAATATCTGCTAGCTACAGATCATCAATGAAACTGTCAACTGGCAAACTGCTGGCAAACAGTTGAAATGAACTTAAGTCTAGACTATACAACTTCAGACTATGGGTTCACATGGTAGAAGAAGAAAAAATCCTGTATAAAGAGAATTTGCTATCAAGTAGACGGGCTACAGTGTTGCTGTCTCCTTGACATTTTGTATGTTTCGTTTTCTATATGTAAGCATAAAAATGCAATAGTGAAATCTTGTTTCAAGTAAGTCCTCACCACCACTATGACATTGTAGCTTCCAGAAACAAGTTTACCACATCACTGAGAACAACATCTGACAAGTGACATAATCCCAAACCTTGTTTGTCAACATAGCTTAAATGGGCAGGGAATTACATTTGTAGAGAGAATATACTAGGTGTATTTGTCCTTTTCTTTGCCTACTAGTTCTTTCCTGCAGATGTACTCACCTCCATATTTATCCTAGTCTCTGTTGTGCAAAAATTGTGTAAAAAAAATGCTGGTTGTGGTAGTTTCAGGGACAGTGCATATGTAAGGAAACACTGAGCATCCCTTTCAAATCAACAGTTATCTACTACATGTGTATGGCCCCTCAGTCTAGGTGACTGCAACATCGAGAACCTGTCTGCTTGCTAGCATGTAGTTCCCTATCATCTGGATTATGAAAATGCCTTACATTATCATCATACATCTGTCCAATTGGCTTTGCAGATCGAAAAGCATCCTTTCATGTGGAGTGTCTAAAAAAACAGAAAAATAAGAGTGCAGAAGTCCCACAGAAGACAGTATTACCCTTGCATCTGGTACATCATCAGGTGAGCTTTCTTCTCAAAACACTTAACCACAGAATCTTACTCTATCTGAACAGCAGTGTACGTAATCTGAGGATAAATCTGAGCCCAATTGTGCTCATTGAAGGGAGAAGTGATACTGATGACCAAAAATGCTGTTTATCCATTACATCTGCATCTTTTCCTGGAAAGAACAGACTGCTTACCTGTAACTGTGCTTCTTTGAGTGGTGAACTCATGCATGTGAGTGGAAATCTGTGAACTCACACATATGAGTTCTTTTGCACCTACATAGTCTTTTGGAAATTTCTAGAGCTGAGCAGAGTGATTGTTGGTGGTATTCCTGCTCTTTTCCTCAGTCCTCATACACTGTACTGTAGAGGAGAAGATAACAATATAGGTAGAGTAAAGGCACTCCCATCAAAGAAGTGTGTGTATCATGTGAGTTCATAGGTGACCATTAAAATAACCTGTTACTTTTTTTTCTTTACAAGTAGCATCTTGTTAACATCTTGTTTTTCTTCATTTTCTTATTCACCCATATGCCATATGCATGGGTGAATACCAAGCTGACTGGCCTAGAAGTGGTGTCGTCGTCAATGGGAAAAGGAAAAAAAGACTACTCCCCCAAAGCAGGTGTTCCCACAAGCTTTGAGAACAAACATCTAGCAGAGACATATTGGTTAGAAAAGCTGCCAGAGCCACCATGGCTCTGGTTTACTGTCTTCTGATTGTAGGCATCAAAAGCTTCCTGGCGAGCTTATAACACAACTGCATCATCATTGCAACTCACTTGAAAATTCATTGGGAAGATGCCAATACACCATTCCTTGAAATCTCATAAAAATAGACAGTCTGTTTATCAAACAAAAGCCTTTGGTTCTAGCTATATAAAGGACCAAAACCCTCCAAATAAGCTGTCTCATTTGACATGGCATGGTTTTAAAAAATACAGGAAGTGTGACATGTTGAGACAACTGAAACTTTGATACCACCTTCAATAAGAAAGTGTTGTCTGGGGAGAACATCACCTTATCTTTATGGAGTAATAGGAGAGGCAAATCGCAGTAATAAGCTGTAACGTCACTTGTCCATCTGGCAGATGCAACTGCCTCCAGAATCATGGTTTTTGAGCATCCCATATTTGAGCAAATTGTTTGAACATGTGGTGGCTGTGTAGCTTCCAACATCCCCGAAAACAATTTAAAAATTGGTAATTTTTGACATAAAATAGTGATGGGAGGGCCTAGAGACTCTTACTGGACTGTAAAAAAAATTACAAAGTTGCTTTGTAAAATCAACTGGTTTTCAACATTACACTTTTTCAACGTTACACCAAGCAGAAAGGAGAGTCTATACATCTTAGATCCAATTCATACATAGAATCATAGAATCATACAGTTGGAAGAGACCGCAAGGGCCATCCAGTCCAACTCGCTGCCATGCAGGAAATCCAGATCAAAGCATCCCCGACAGATGGCCATCCAGCCTCTGTTGTGCAAAAATTGCACATGAGGATGGTCATATGATTGATTGCTTGGAGGCCTGGTTGACTCAACCTTCCATCCTTTCATAGGTTGGAAAAATGAGTACCCAGCTTGTTGGGGGCAATTGGCTTAGATATTGTAAATCACTAAGAGAGTGTTGAGTTCACTATTAAGCCGGTACAGAAATGTAAATACTATTGCTATTGCTTACCAGACTGTAAAAAAAACAATTACAAAGTTCATTTGTAAAACCAACATGCCTTGTTCTTCACTACTGCTGATTCTCTTCTTTTTCCTATCTTATTCATCATCATATTTTAGGTCTTTTTACCAGGAGGGGGATAAAAATAGAGAATTCCATTAACTGATTCTGTTAATCTTCCAAAATTTCTATATTCCATACTCAAAGGAATGAAATGGTAAAAAGCACATCTGATCATTTTGAATGTAAGGTGCTAGATTTCCAGTTCTATGTGAAGAGGAGATAGTCAAAGTTGCATATTAATCAATTGCTGTATTGGTTTTTCACCAATACAGAGGATATATGCTTTAAACAAAGTTTATTAAATAAAAGGCAGCAGAATATCAAAACAGTCCCATTTAAGTCATATAGATCAGACTAACTTCCAGTTAAACCTAATATTTTTTCAAGACATCTTTTACCATTTTCCCCTCATATTCTGATTCAGTCACTTGCAGTCATACTAATTTACTCTGTTCTCTTTTTTCTCTGTTTATAGGCACTAGCAGTTGCAGGTCTGAGTCCTCTTCAAAGAAGCCATTCACCCGTACGGTATACTCGGTCATGTGGCACACCCCCTGCTACACTCTGTGCACAAGACTGGCCACAGCAACCTATTCAAACACTACAACCTGAACAAGAGGAGTCTGATGAGAAGCTCAATAATAGTTTCCCATCAATATATTGCAGCTCCTTGTATTCTGAAAGCACCAGCTCTAGCAGCACTCGAAAAACTAGGCCAGTCTCCCTCACAGTTCCCAGCCATACAAGAGAGTGTGGCAGGCAATTTCATGGCAGTGCTAACAGCCTTGTTGAAGCGGTGAGTGGATGCAGTATTAGTAACAGTTGTAATAAAGACAATAACAGTTAAATCTATCTGTTTGCATGATATTCTAATTGATCAAAATTAGAATATCAGCCCACATCAGCCCCCACAGAATTCCTAAGGGCTGCACACCCAAAAACTTCATGGGGATATTTTTTAAAGAAGACACCAAGTATGCTCATCATGAACTCTGAGCCTTTTCTCAAAACCAGAAATGAGTGGAAGGTTGCTTCCTCTTTGAAAAGGGCAACTAAAGCGGACCAGGAGGAGAACACAAAATGGTTGATTATACACTTGACGAGATACTATTGGTCATTTCTAACATAAAATAGGGATGGGGGGGGGGGTCTAGGGACCCTTACCAGACTGTAAAAACCAGTCCTGAGGCCATATATAACCTGCAGACCACATTTGGTCTACCCCAGGTATAGACAAGAGCTAACCTTTGTTGATGAAGAATGATTCATTTTAATCAGTTTATTTCAAAATTGTGTAGATTGCTTTTAGAGTTTGTTGCTCAACTTTATTGTTTTGTAATGTTCGTAAAAGGCAGCTTTATAATATTCAGAAAGTCAGTTAATATATGATACAGTGCGCCCTTACCTTATGCGGGGGATCCATTCCAGACCCCTCCGCATAAAGCAAATAGCGCGTATGCTTGAGCCCCATTGAAAATAATAGGGCTCGTGCATGGCGTGTGTGCCATTGCAACTCTATCAGCATGGCTTTCAGCATAAGCTGAAAGCCATGTGAAAGGCTCCCATGTATGACATGGGCACACTGTAATTAGATATATCTTACTGAACCACCAATTCCATCCAGATGTATTGTTCTTCAGACTTGTGGGAACTCTTTTCTTGTCAAACCTTAATTAACAATAAACTTATTAAAGGAAAATAATTCAATAGGGAAATGTCTAGTAACTAGAGGTTTGGGAGCTGAAGGTTGTAAATGAGCTGTATCAGTATACTAAGTTTTCTAGTTTTCCTATCATTACTGCAAGCCCTGAAAACCAGAATTTCCATGTCTTTAACAAAAACTTTCTTTAAAAGCAATAGATTTATCTGCAGGCAGAAATAACCACAATAAATGATAGAGTTGTTTAATGCTGTTAGAACTATTCAGTTAATTAATGTGCTGTTTTTTTCTCTGTAGCCAGAAAGCTGCCAGGAAATATGTTAGTCCAGATTGATGGTTCTAGAAGGAAAGGCCTAATCTGCTCCATTCATTCTGCAGTGTACATTTAAAGCAGCAGGAGCCAAATAAGGTTGCTAGGTCAGCAAACCCAGACCTTGAGATTTCCAGATCAAAACTGGAGACTGTGATGTCACATTCTCTGAACAACTGTGTTTTAATATATGGTTGATGCTTAATGACATCACCAGGTCCAGTCCCCTGTAAGTTAAATGAAAACACAAAGTCTGACAATAGAATTAGGATTTGTTTTCATACCAGCACATCCTTTTTCAGTTGTTGTTTTCAGCACATGCTCTCACACAGAAAATCTCCCAAGCTGTCTGTTTACACATGGGATGAGTCTGCAACCCATAGGCAATTTTTCAAACTTCTGACCAAGTCCACTGAGTTTGGGGAAAAAATTAACATCAGCAAGGAAGAATGTATGCTGTTTACTAGCACTCACTCAGGAAAAGGGGAGCCCTCTGCAGCACAACCTCCTTCCATCAGAATAGCACTATTGTCAGTCCACTCATAGCATCCCAGTCACATGTTATTTCTGCCTCTGGTATTCAATTTTCTTACATTTTCTATTATAGAAGTAATGCTGAGGAATATATTAATTTCATTAACTGAGGTATACCTGTATACAGAGCCAGGCCATCTCTGAAGTGCAAGGAATGAATAATTTTACAGGTTTCCTTGCTGTAAACAGCCACTGCAGCCAGCCCAGGCAATTTTAAAAATAAATACATATTTGGTCAGCACAAGACACTTTACTTATTTATTTAGTGGATTTATATCCTGCCTTTCTCCCGAAATAGGATTCAGTAGCAACACTTCCTAGCAATTTAACCCTCTACTATCAACCCACAGATGATATAGTAGAATCTGAGGCTCAAAATCATGCTCAGGTGTCTAGAAACCCCAAACAAAACAAAAAAATGCTTCAAACCAACTTGAGTATTCTGTTTCTCTCTTTGCTAGCAAGTGGATGAAAGATAAAGAGCTGGCATCTCAAACTGGTCTTCCATGTAAGCAGAAATTATTTCTACCAACCCCTCCCTCAATCTGAAGCTTCCAACACAGTTTGTAGCATTCCCCCAATCCCAAAAGCAGATTTTAGGGGGTGCAGGGTATTGCAGTGTAAACGGAGATGTTTAAAATCCACATGTACAAAGTTCCTGTTTCAAGAAACATAAATGCATTGCAGAGTATGCTTAAACTCACTGAAATCGATAGGTTTAAGTATGCCCAGCTCTACACTAGATTTAGGACAAAGTTAGAATTCAAGTCATTTCTTTCATCATAAAACATCCCCTTCAAAAGTTTACTGTCAATGAGATTTATGAATGTTGGACAGTCCTTGCTACAGTATGTGATCTAATACCAATTTCTGCTTTTTCCCTTATGTTTGATCCCTGTCTGATTAAAGGTCTTGATTTCAGAAGGACTCATGCAGTTTGCTCAAGATCCAAACTTCATTGAGGTCACAACCCAAGAACTAGCTGATGCCTGTGACTTGACGATAGAAGAAATGGAGAATGCTGCAGACAACATTCTCAATGGTAACAGCAAGCCAAGCCCCAATGGCAACCTCTTGCCTTTTGTTAATTGCAGGGACCCAGGGCAGGACTGTATGGGAGAGGAAGCAGCCCAAAGCCCAGATTGTAGAAAAAGTCAAGAGGAGCCTAAGGACAGCAGGATTTATATCAGCAGCCTGTAGCTGCCAAGGCTGAAAGTGATGCTGGTGTGTTTTTTTTAATTTGTTTCAATGTTCCTAATGGGTTTGTTTCAGAAGTGCCTCACTGTTCTCGTGACCTGGAGTAACCAGAACAGCGTTCTTCATTCATTTCTGTCAGGAAGAATCACAGAGTTGGGTGGTGTAAAGAGCTTTCCAGGAGTGAATATACAACCCCAGCATGTGTCCATGAAGGAAGAATGAGGAGAAGTAAAAGGAGAAGAGTCAGCTCCCTCCTTTTTCAGTCCCTGCACAAGGAACAACAGCTGCTTCCTGAATGTGAAGGAGAACCTCAGCTTCCTGTGGATGGCCCTAGCCAAAAGGACACTGCATCAAACGGGTGTCTTTCAACTTTGCTTGTACAAAAAAAAAAAAGAATCATTTTGCACATATTCTGTATGAGCCTCACCGTCTCCATAAAGCCAAGGCCCTTTCAATCTGCAAGTGGAATGGAAGACTTCTGCAACAGTTCCCCACGTTTTGCTGAGGAGATGGAAGCAGAAGTTAAAGGGTATAGGAGATGCAAGTGGCAATACTGCAGATGCTTATAGATGGAAATGCAGAGACTCCCAAGGCAGTTTTCTCTGCCAACCAATCAGAGCTCAGGCAGTTTTCCCTGCCAACCAATCAAAGCTCTGACAGCTAGCTGGGTCAATTGCTCCAAGAGCAGGAAACCAGCTCTGTCAAACCGGAGTTCAGGCAACCCGCCCATTTCGAAAAGAGGTGGTGATGGGCTTATGTAGATCTCTCCTTGTTTTTGCTGTTTAATATTTTCTTGAAAGCATGTTCCGATTTTTATTTTTGAATACTTTATTTTATTGAATTTTAATTTTTGAAGGAGAGGAGTGAAGGGAGTGTTTACAAAGTTTTGTAATCACCTACCTTTTTTTCACTTTGCAAATGTTTAAAATTGTTTTGATTTATGTTGTACTATTTAATTATTATTATTTTTTTCCATTTTGTTTTCTTCCATTGAGATTTGGTAGAAGCTAATAATATTAGACGAGTTTTGCCAACCATTATGTACACCAGAATTTGTAATTTCATTTGAAGTACTGGTAAATTCCTTTTTTTGTTGTTGTTTTTATAATTTAAAGATAGTAGGCAATGCACTTGATATAGTCTTGCACATATGAGTGATCGATTTGGATTCTTTATAGTGCTAGGGTGTATGAACAAGTGAGTGGGACTGAGTGAGTGAATGAGTGAGGGAGTGAATGCACACCTGGAAGTATGTATGTTCATACAGTTCTCTGCTTCCTGGTTATAATTGCAGGAGAGCTGTATCTGGGGTCATTTGAGAGCAAAATAAACCACTGTCTCTGCTTTTGAAGGGGGAATCAGTAACTCTTTGCATTTTCTGTTCCACAAGATATGCAAAAACAATGCAATAATTAATTTTGAATACAATTTGTGAATTGTGCTGGCATTAAAATGGTATAAAAAAAACCAAGGGGATTAAAACAAAACAAAACAATGAAAACCAAGTAAGGAAGAGTTACGTTTCTATATATTCTGTGTGATGTTTTATTGCATTGATAATGTTTCTGTTGAAGAAACCGTAATACTTGAATTCAGGTCAGTTTCAGTATTTTTCAACTATTTTTTTAAAATGAATTGCAATTGTGCCAAGCAAATATAACGAATTAAGTTTGTTTAAAGGGGGGGGGATAACAATTCTTGTATATTTTGCTGCATGTAAAGTAAATCATTTCGTATTTGGAGTGTGCCAAGCTTTACCTTTGAACTTTTAAGTGCTTTTCTACATGTGGTTGGGGGAAAGGGTTTGGTTTGTTTTTGTTTGTTTTTTTCATTTTTTTAGTCTGTACAATGGACAACGTGTACCTGGTGTTAAGTAACTATTCTGCAACCCACTGACAGGTTGAACGTTAACTGATTTTGCATATCTTGTGTTCACTTTCCTTTTTCTGCCCTTCCTTAAACATGCATGATAACGAATTGGGAAATGCATCTTGCTTTTGAAGCTGGCAGATTTTATCCAGATTTCACCCATTTGCACAGTTTCTCTCAATGATTGTCTTTATTAAAGAGTGGCAAATTCCATATGCCAAGAGAAATCAGGTAGATCCATTCCTATAAACTGAACTGGCATCAGCAACTCTAGTAAGGAGGAATCTCTCCGTTATTTTATTACACAGAGAAATTTATAGAATAACTTAGTGACATTAAACCATGATTTTCAGGATTAAGCAAAAATTTAGTAGCATCTTTCTGTCAGAAAGGATGTACAGTATTCTTAACTAAATTTGCATATTTAGAAGGTCTACAAATACTTTAGATAATAAGCTGAAACATTTTCATGTTATTAGTATGATTAGGAAAGGCAAACTGAGAATACAACAGTTTTTAACATAAATTTTTAAAACATGCTATATATAGGAAAGAACAAACAGATGCACAAGTATAAGATGGAGAAATCACTAAAAAGTAGCATTACTGAGAAATATTAGAAGATGATTACAAAATATGAACCTGGTTACAAGTCAACAACAATATGAAAATAAGAGTCAAGGCAAGTATTATTCTAGGTTGCACTAACTGAAGTAATGTGTTATGTTTTAAAATCGCTTTCAAAGTGAAAATTGGAGATGATTCATAAAATGATAAACAAAAACAAATAAAGTGAAAGAATCTGGCAAGTCTAGCTTCCAGGAAAAGATAACTATTTGTACCAGATAGGTTTACTAGTTTTAAAACTTTAAAAACAAGTGACAAAATCAGGTGGCAATTGGTTACCACAATCCCAGTTCAGAGACTGCAGGCACCTAAGCATCTCTGCCATCATGAATGAACAACTATACGGTCGGCATTATGACCCTTTCAGCACAAAGCATTAGTTTAGGAGGGATGACCTAGAACAAGACATGTCAGAAAATATTAGCATTGTTATAACTGACAGCATGGACGAAAAGCCTGTTAGGGACATATGTTGGTGTAACACCAGTGTATGTACGTTTACATTCATTGCAGAAAGAGCTATCCAGTTCTGCTTTTTGAAACAATCCTTTCCCACACTTCAGTTTGATGCCACACCTGCATGTCTAATCATTATTATTGGCCTCAGTATCACTGGTACTAGCTGGAGGTTCAGGGGGGTAACACCAACTCACCCCTTCTGCAGTGCCAGATACTCTGTGTGATATTACCGTCTTGGGAATCATGTAGGTCACTGGTTCTCAGACATTGCTACTCCAAATTATTTTGACTTCAACTCCCAGAACCCCTGACCTTTGGCGAAACAAGTCCAAAATACCTGAAGAATCAGAATTTAAGAATTAATTAAGTAGGTAGTGTTCTTTGAAAATACACACGCCTCAAGACAGGAAAGGTGCACATGCAGATCATGGTACATACCAGACAATGATAGGAAAACATATTTAAATTACTGGAGCAGAGGGAGGATCTAATTATACAGAAATTTAGTTATTCATCTAAGAATTCTGTTAAGGACTGCAAATTTTTTCAAATTAAGATGCATAGGTATTTTCTGAGAATGGCTTAATTTTATGATACCTTACCTAAGAAAATCCTATGAAATTCCTAAGTCATAGAATCAAAGAATAATAGAGTTGGAAGAGACCACAAGGGCCAAGTCAACAAATGACTTGAAGGCACATATACATAGACCTCAAGGTAGAAACATATAGAGTTCCTCACCCAATGTTTTACATAACCACATTCTATGCATATTCAAGACACCTACTCAAAGGTCTTCCAAATAAAGTTAATTCTGCTCTGAAGCGTGTGGTTTGTGCACTGTTTTATAAAGCTCACTCTTCCCAGTGGCTGACAGTACTGATGGGTGACTGATAGTGTTACTCTTCAAAATACATAATTCACCTGTTTCATTTTTCCCTCCTTAGAAGACTTTATCTGGTAAGAAAATTAGGCTGGACAGTTACAAGTAGAACATCATCTGGACCTCTTATAAAATTCTACAAATGAGGTAGGACAATTCCACAATAAAGCCTTACCTAGAAGTACCCTAAGTGTCAGGTAATTCATTTAGAAGACAAATTAGAACCTTGATCTAAAGCTTGTTTTATCCTTTTGGTTTTCCTCAGTATCCTACAATAAATAATTCTGTATATTTAATCAGAAGAATTGTCACCTGATCTTACATATAAGTTTTTGCCACAGCAGAACAAACTGAAGGCTATAAAGACTGATGCTTACCAGCAAGTGAAATCCATATCAATTCAGAAGCAAGCATTAGCTTATTGGATGCAAACCAACATAAGAATGAAGCACAGCTAAACACACTGAAATAGTCAGTTCTGTTCAGCAATTAATTTTCATTAAGATTCTTATATTCTTCAAACAAAAAAAGACATTAAAAACCAGTTTATATTATTAAACTGGTATTAATACAATTTCAAACTATAGCAAACACAATAAACTTCAATAAAGTAAGAGACCACAGTACAATTGTACACATGTCTATTCAACCATACATTCCACTCTGTTTGATAAGGTTTACTCTCCAGCAAGTATATAGATAATTGCAGTCAAAAATATCTTCCAAAAGAGGAGTGTCTTTAAATTATGTCTAAAAATCATGGCAAATCACTATACATAGATAGATCCACATTCTCACAACTAGAATTCCCTGAAGCATATATATGCCCTATATATGAAAGCTGCAAACCACTACAAACTATTACGTATCTAGTAGACTTATACAGTATTCCACTTTTCTATGAAACCATATTCCAAGCAGTTAATAGAAAAAGATTAAATAACATATACAGTCGGCCCTTCTTATACACGGATTTTTTATACACGGATTCAAGCATCCACGGTTTGAAAGTGTTTAAAAAAAGTATAAATTTCAAATATCAAACCTTGATTTTCCATTTTTTATAAGGGACACCATTTTGCTATGTCATTATATTTAATGGGACTTGAGCATCCACGGATTTTGTTATTCACGGGAGATCTTGGAATCAAACCCCAGTGTATAACAAGGGTCCACTGTACTATACTTTGTTGTTGTTGTCAGCTACCCTTGAGTCAACTTTGACTCACAGCAACCCTGTGAGGGTGAGACCTCTCCAAGACCTCCTGTCCTCAACCTTTCTGCTGAGGATGCCTGTGCCCTCCCTGATTGAGTCTAGCCATCTAGCATGCAGTCTTCCTCTGCCTTCCACCTTTCCTAGCATCATTATTTTCTAATGATTTATTTTTCCTCATGATGTGGCCAAGATGCAACAGTCTCAGTTTAGTCATCTTAGCTTGATGTGTTCTAGGACCCATTTGTTTATCTTCTTGGCCATCCATAGTATCCTCAGTACTCTTCTCCAGCACCACATTTCAAATGAGTTGATGTTCTTCCTATCAGCTTTTTTTTAACTGTCCAGCTCTTTCATCTGTACATGATGATGGGGAATACAATAGTTTGGACGATCCTCACTTTAGTGTTTAGAGTTATATCTCTTCATTTCATGATCTTGACAGTTCTTTCAAACAGCCTTTCCCAATCCTAGTCTTCATCCGATTTCTCGACATCAGTCTCCATTCTGATCAATATTTGAACCAAGATATGGGAACTCTATTTCAATTTTCTCATCATCCAGGATGAACTCTTACAGATCTTCTGTGGTCACTATTTTGGGGGGGTGGGGGGGTACATTCAGCATTAATCCAACCTTGGCACTTTCCTCCTTGACTTTCTTGAGTAATTGCTTCAGGTCTTTGTTTGTTTCTGCTAGTAATATTGTGTCATCTGCATATTTTAGTAGTATTGTGCCATCTTCATATTTTAGGTTATTAGTTCCTTCTTTCCACCTTCACTCCGCCAGCCTCTGAATCCAAGACTGCTTTGTTTATGATATTTTCTGCATACAGATTAAATAGATAGAGTAATAGTATGCAGCCTTACCTGACCCCTTTGCTGAATGGGAATATTTCTGTTTCTTCGTATTCTGTTCTGATAGCAGCCACTTGTCTTGACTACATCAGGACAATCAGTTGTTGTGGCACTCCCATTCCTCTAAGAGCAACTCATAGCTTTTTGTGCAATCAAAGCCTTGCTTCAGTCAATAAAGCACATGCAGATTTTCTTCTGGAATCCCCTGGTGCACTCCATTATCTAATGTATGGGGCTCAACAGACTGCCCCAAAAGGGTGGACTGGAGCCGCCCGTTTTTGCTCCCGAGGGAGCCCACAGCAGCCAAAATGTGTGGGCTCCCTCTGCACCCAAAAGAACCTGCTAAAAGAGGGGGGGGGGTTGGCATGCGCGGGCGCCACCATCAGTACACCATTAGTGCACTGCACTGTGGCAAGC
>NC_056526.1:18564908-18592622 GCF_019175285.1 Sceloporus undulatus | reverse complement strand
ATGGCGCCCTGACGTACAGATGCAGTGCCGCGCTTATGTCATCATGGTGCCCCCCCATGTGGATGGGTGGCCACCATGATGGCGGCGCTGCCACACGCTAAGGCTCAAGAGCATGCAGTCGCTGTGTGCTCCTGAACCCTAATTTTGACCCGAGGATGTATTTCCTGCCCGTCTGTACCAGCCCTATGTTTCTAATGTGATCCCTAGTGTCTTTAGCAGGCACCAATTTATTGTTAATATTAAACAAAAACAAAAGCTCCCCCTTTTTTGCTTCCTTCTTATATTTTTAGAATTATAAATCACTGTCACATTCTCAGTTTTCTCCAACCATATGTTCTCCTATAGAATGCTCCAAGAATCTAATGAATACTTTAAATAAAATAGGAAAAAACATCTATAATCAATAAAATCTTGCTCAAGGATGACTATTCATAACTGGCTCTTTATGCTTGTTCTCATTTTATACAGTAGATTCCCAAAAACACAACTTGGCTATCAATCAATAATCATGTTGCCTCTAAGATAAAGAACCACAGTTTGCCAGGAAATGACTCATGTTTTACTGTTAGGCTTGTGCTTGAAAAGTCCCCTGAATCTCTATACGGAAATACTCCTTCTATAAACACATGGCATATACACTATCTTTCAGGTTTCATCAATCCATGATAATTGCCAATCTAATATTGTATACATATTCATGATGAACCATTTCATATCTGCACGTCATCACTAAGCTCACATATTTGGAAGTAAGACCATTGAACTCAATCTCATGTCCAGATTACTGACTGGACATAAGTAGAATCACACTGTTCATGACTATAACAACCAACTATGAATTACATAAGTAAATTAGCCATAGCACCTTAAATACCACAGAGCTATCTTTCATATAGCTTTGCATCATGTAAAATGATATTCAAATATTACATTGATCCCCAAAATACAGGAGCTTCAGCAATGCAGAATGTTCCGCACCATAATGTTAGAACCCCAAGAGCACATATGGGAGAGGGAGCAACAGTAGCCATTTCTTATGCCTCCATAAGCTTACCCCTGAAAGGGGAGATACTACCATAGGAAGGTACAGTACATTATGGATTCCTTTCACATTTGCTGGTATTACTTGAGAAACATAGAAAAGAGCCGAATTAGTGCAGCTCTAACACAACTTAATAACACCAGAATGGGACCAAAGCTTTTCAGTGGAATTAAATCACACATTTCAGTTTTTAAGTATTTAATAATCAAATAAAAAGAAATTGTGATATATGTGAAGGCTTTCATGGCCGGCATCCATAGTTTTTTGTGGGTTTTTGGGCTCTGTGGCCATGATCTAGAAGAGTTTATTCCTGATGTTTCACTAGCATCTGTGGCTGGCATCTTCAGAGAATGTGATATAAATATAAACCAGCCCAAATGTGAATTAAAATCTTTTTTCCTAGCAACAGTACCACAACAGCAAGGTTATTATCATCAGTAGCACAGTGCCAATAACAATCAGAAACACTAGTTGTTAATGTTTCCATGCATGAGCGTAAGTTCACAAGTGGTAACAGTATAGTACACTGGTGGTGTATGGTGCTATTTCCTTATTTCCTGTGATATTTCCTGTTTAAAATATTTATATGGAGTTCTATATCAAAGATCTCAGGATGAGTCCCCAATGATTTTTAAAAATGTTTAAAAAAATTAAATTATTCAACTCAATTTAGGATTATTTATAACATTTTTAAAAAATAAAAGTGGTACGTGACCATGATCTGCCAAAGAAATTATCTTTAATCCACCTCAGTCATAATTAATACTGCATAGCTTTATGTATAAAAATTAAATTTATTTATTTAAAAATTAAATTAAAACAAACAATCTAGTGCCATCTCACAGACTTACATGTTCTATTTGTCATAAATTTTTGTGAACCTTAGCCATCGAATTAAATTGTGACTTTGCCAAATTACATGGTCATGAAGAACTTGAACAGTGGTAGAACAAAGAAATTTATACATTGCCAGGTCAATGAGCATGGCCTCAAAGTGGTGATGAAGAATAGGATATCAGTTTCATATACAGTCTGATCAAAAAGAATGGTTTCCACATGGGAACTTTGCATATTGATCAGGGTAATACATGATCTAATTTGTTTATCCTTTCAATGTCTTCATATTTATTATCATTTGGAGGCATTCAACAGCAAATGTATAAAAGCATTATTCATTTAGTACACTGTTTCTTTATGCACATTCTCCATGCCTTCATCTGAATAATTGCCTATTCATGCAAATTCTTCATTCAGCTCTCATTAATGACAATATATAATCACCTGACAGGAATTAATGCTTTGTTTGTTGTTTAGCATACACTGGTGCTATAATTTCTGTCAAAATAAGCAGTCACATAATGAACAGCCTATAGTTAGATACCTCCTTTGTGCTTATTGGTACAGATAAAAGAATGCTTAAAAGCTCTGAAAAAGATAACATTTACTTAGAGTAGCTTCTTCTGCCACCATGTATTTTGGGGTATTAGTTCCATCTTTGTTTAAAGAAAGAAGTTGCAATTCCAGTTTCAAGTTCCAGACAATACTATCTCCTTCTGTTATGGACTACCATCCAACAATCATAAAAATGTCAGGTTCTTAACATCTTATTCTCCATTTATTCCTTCTCTACTATCAAACGCTGAGGAGAGTAAGGTGCCCTACAAGGTTTGTAACTAAGAAGTTGGTGGACAATGGTCAGAGTTTGCTGTTGCCAGCACAGTTTTGCTGGTGGATGCCATTTCTGTTAAAGTGGCTGTAACAAATTGACAGAGAGAGACTTCAGAGGGCCTGAGCAAAGAGCTACTGCCTCCTTTAAAGTGGGGCAGAGTCCAGGACATAGTTGGGGAAAGGTTTGTTTCCATGAAATGTCCTTTCTTTTTTCTTTGTATTGGGATTGCATGCTGGATACAACTGCCACATTGCAGGTGGAAGCTATACAGAAGCTAAAGACTCAGTTGATATCTAGGGGGGAAACCAACCATCACTTCAGTTTGTCCACACATGCAGCTTGAACACTGTCTACACAGCAGGCTAAAGAAATTTACTGCAAATACTTCTGTCTTCCCCTGTAATCCTTGGTCACTACACCAGACCAGTTATTTTGGATGTATTTTCTTTTTCCTTCCTTATTCTGTATGTTTTCAATGATGGGAGGAAATGTGGGATTAATGATCCAGAGATGGATTTCCCTTAGCCCCAGAACTTTTCTGCATCGTCTGCCTCTTCAAGTGAACACATATGAGAAGATGTTGATGATTACAAAGATGCAGATGTTGCTGCTACACAAGGGATCCAATCTGTTTTATTGCCCCAATCCCCACTGTTTGAAGGGACAGCCAAAGGAGCACTATGTACAGAATCACATCTATTTCTGCTGTTTTTTAACCCTAACCCTGCCCCCACCCTGTTGATGACTATGACAACAACAACAAAAAGGGCAAATGCATTTTTTTACATTTCTTGATAATTTTCAAAGCAATGTATCATTGCTTTATCTAGACTGATGCCAATATAACAGTTGTATGGGTCTCAGCCAGCCTCCTGTGTCTTTTTCTGACTGAGAGTTTAAAATCATTCTGCAAGACATATTTGTACTTTTACACAAATACTACTTGACAGCCAAAAAGACAACTTTTCAATCCAATATACATTTTACTACCCACTTAACAAACACAAAACTATTGCTTACAGAAGAAGGCCAGATTTGAACCACATTCTGCATGATTTTACATCTATTTATACCAAAACCGTAATAGTACTGACATATGTTATGGAATTGAAATTATGGAATAGTGAGGCTGGACAGATGAACTTACATCTGTGCCAAATTAAATCACTGACTACTTGAGTAATCATAGTTAGGTTCTGCGTTCACACTACATAGAAGAGTTTGTTTTATATGCCAGTTTTTTATAAAGATCAGTTAATATTTTTTAGTTTCATGTTTTTCAAGGCAAATCTGTTAACATTCAAAAACAGGTGAGCTTTAACAACAAATGTATATAAAAAGAATTGTGCCATGGACACAAGACAGCATGAATCATTTGTGGCCTAGCAACTATGGAAAGAAAGAAAAAACAACTGGAGCCAGTGAGACGAAGTTAATGAAATTAGTATTATATATGAGTGAAGTTATGCGGCTGGAAGGAACCAGCACTGACATAATAGTTTGAATTAGGCATAACCAGATGCAAAGGGATTGAAAAATCTAATAAAATGGATAATAATCATGAATTAGTAGCAAATACACAAAAAGCAGTGTCTTTTAAAACATATACATAGACAACCCTGAATCAGGAGACCTAGCATAAAATTCTTTCATGAGGAACTATTTCACATCTCTCCCACACACCCCAAAACCTACTTTTTACTGGCTGCAGCCCCCACAACATAATCATTTACTGGCTGATAGTCATCTCTGTTCCTACAGCTGGACACAGCAAAAAGGCAGCCTTCAGGACCGCCTAAAAGCCCTCTGAAAGTCCTGGAGAATGACTGTGTCCACCTATAGGAACATAGCTGGACTCCCTCTGCTGGCCTCCTTCCCAGTAAATCACCATGTAGGGGGGAGGTACATGGAACAGGTAAAAAATGGATTGTTGGGATGAGTTTGGTCACTGCATGAGATCAGTAGAAAATTCTCATCTCTATGGTGACCAAAATAATTACCCAGGAGTAAGCTGGACTTACACCTGCATGAGTCACAAGATCCCAACCAGCATTAATACAGTACACACGTACTATGGTTTTCTATAACTGGGTACCGTAATCCTTTACTTGCATTGAAGACAAATATTTAACCACATCTCATGTTACAGTACACACACTGTGCAATGTTACATGGAGACAGCATTCTGTGAAGGAAAAACAATCACAAAAGCTGGGGGTCTACAAAGGCTTTGCTGGAAGGAAGCCTTCTGCCCCCTCAAATTGTTTGCTGTGTGGAAGAGAAATGGTGGAGGGAAGATGATGGCCTTAACACTGGGTGGTATGGTATCAGGGTGGGGATTCAGTCCCTCTTCCTTGAGTATCCAGACCACAAATACGAACATTGTAATATTGTGGGTGGGGGAGTTCAAGGCAATATGTTGGATAGGCCCTAAACTCAGCAGTTTGTTACAGAGAAGGGGACAGTACATGGAAGGTCGCACTGCACTGGATCAGATAGTCCAAGACTGGATAGATATCAAACTGCACTGTCAGACCTGATTCTGAGTAAGGTGCCACTACAGATCAGCTAGAATCTCCTAATTTAAGCAGTAAAGCAGCAGAGGGGTTGTGTCTTTTTTGTAACCTCTCTACCCTGGATTATCTGGATGAGCTCTACACACACACACACACACACACACACACACACACACACACCTTCTCCACATTGTTTAAGAGCAAATTTTCCCTAGAGCTAATGCAGCCCCTCGTCTTTCTCTACTTTTACTGTCACTGCTTTTAATTATATCTAAGTTTATGTTCTTATGGGAGCTCTTTCCACATATGCAGCTCTTAAGGAGTGGACCTTAATTGTTTTCATATAATAAACAACGTAATATTGTTTTATAAAATAATATTTTTTTGCATGTCAGGGCAGTCTTCCAATTGTACAGAAATTCTTATTTGTTTTATTCATCGGCATAAGAGATAAATCTTTACAGAAACAAGTGGAACTTGAAACACTGCACAGAGCTTGAAAACATTTAGTTACAACTCATTTATGACCCTGAATTTCTTAACTTTTAACATCCATGCTAAAGTCTACCATTTATATTAAATATTTGAAAGATCTTGTAGCACCTTCAAAACTAACTGAAAGAAAGAAACAAATGACATGTCCCTGAATTTACAGTAATTCTTCTGGCAATGTGTCAGTTTTTAAGCTGTCATGCTAATACATAACAAATTAATTTTACAGCTTGCAGTGTTTTAATATTAACAAATTGATTTTCTTTTCGTTAATAATTAAACATTTATGCATATGATCCAACCCCAATGTTACCAAGCTCTGGTTGCAGTTAATTTTCCCTCTTAAAATAAGTTGTTCTGTTCAAGATTCTAACAAGGCCTTTCTCTAAACATGTTAATCTATTCCCCTGCTCTCAATTCCATTTTTCTTTTCCAATTGTCACTCATTATTCCAGGGATATTGGGCACGGCACTTCCTTAATCATGGTGGATACCCCATTAGCCCTTTATTTTCTGGTTCTGCAGACCTCAATACCCTTTAAAGCAGTGGTTCAACCTCTGGGTCTCCAGATGTTTTGGATGTCAATTCCCAGAAGTCCCAGTTAATATGCTCATTGTTCAGGAATTCTGAGAGTTGAAGTCTCAAAAATCTAGAGGACCAAATGAAAAGAAATTATTCACCAGACTAAAGATTTGAATAGATTATCAGGTTCCATTCAAAGTGGTGTGGCAGTGGATTTCTTTTAAACTATGAGAAAGAAGTTCCATTCAGACTCGTAGCATATTACAATCAGTAGTCAATCTCTAAGAGGTTAAGAGGTGATATGATAGCCCTGTTTAAATATCTGAAAGGATGTCATATTGAAGAGGGAGCAAGCTTGTTTTCTGCTGCTCCAGAGAACAGGACCCGGAACAATGGATGCAAGCTCCAGGAAAAGAGATTCCACCTCAACATCAGGAAGAACTTCCTGACAGTAAGGGCTGTTCGACAGTGGAACAAACTCCCCCGTAGTGTAGTGGAGTCTCCTTCCTTAGAGGTCTTTAAGCAGAGGCTAGATTGCCATCTGCTGGGGATCCTTTGATTTGGATTTCCTGCATGGCAGGGGGTTGGACTGGATGGCCCGTGCAGTCTCTTCCAACGCTACGATTCTATGATTCTAACAGTGGGTAGTACAAAAACATGTATAGCAATACTACAGGGCAATAGATCACTTGAAATTTATATTCAAGTGAGAACCATTTCTTTAAAGCATCCCAATTGTTCCCTCCTAGTTCTCAGGAGCACTATTTACAGTCCCCTTAGCACATGCTACCAAAGAATGATATTACAAGGAGAAAAGAGGAGGATAATATGGCAGCCTTCAGCGATCTTCCCCTGGAAAGTGTTTATCAACAGTCTATCTCTCCCCAATATCCCTACTGACCTGAGGACAATGAATTCAGTCCATCACACTCTCCTCTTGTGAAATCTCCAGTAACTGGGGGCCTTTACAGACCAGCCTGAAAGGCTGGCCTGGGGGCAGAGTCAGGGTGCAGTGTCCTGACAACACACTCCCGACTCTGTCCCCCGCTCCAGGCACCCTGATGCCAATGCGCTGCTCCAGATGGCATGTGGCATCATGGCACACCTCTGGCACTGTTATGGCACCCTTTTGAGGGCTTGTTGTAGCTCCTTTTTGCACCCTCAAAAGGCTAGATCGGGGCTGTGGTGTGAGGTTGCCACGGCCCCAATCCAGTGCGAAAAGGGGCAGTCTGTAGAGCCCATAAGTTTAACAATTTCAGACAACAATAAACCAGTTTCACCTTACAACATCTCATCTTCCACTAATATAAATTTCAAGTGATCTATTGCCCTGTAGTATTGCTATACATGTTTTTGTACTACCCACTGTTAGAGATTGACTACTGATTGTAATATGCTACGAGTCTGAATGGAACTTCTTTTTCATAGTTTAAAAGAAATCCCCTGCCACACCACTTTGAATGGAACCTGATAATCTATTCAAATCTTTAGTCTGGTGAATAATTTCTTTTCATTTGCTTTAATTGTTTATACTTTAAGTTTAAAAAATAATTTTCAAAGGGAGTTATAAAGTAAGCCCTCATGCAAAAATAGAAACAATCCTGTATTTTCAAAGACAGTAACATGAGCAGATTGCTGTAGACCAATTATTCAAGAATTGATGCTATTAACCCATGCTATGAGTATAAAGGTTTTTATGTTCATACAGAAATCAAAGGCTCTTGCTGCAATCTTAGGGTTGTCACTATCACAATCATGTGGTGAATAAACCGATTACTGACAAAATTTTCCTTTGCTACAGGTTAAAAATGGGACGCCTACCACTGTCTGACTCCAAATCTAGCAACCCTTGATTTTTCTCATTCATTGACCAGTGCTCCCTTCCCTGTATACCTCTTCCTTGCTAACAGTGTATCAATTTTCTGTTCCTAGACCACTTGCAGGGTTTTACAACACTCCTACATTCTCTTCAGTTCCTCCTTCATTCAATTCCATCCTTTTGCCACCCATGATTTCTATTTTTCAGCCAATTGTCTACTTTAACCCATCCCATTTTACCAATCTATTTATTGGTCAATCCTTAGAATTCTCTTCTCCAGACAGTTGCAGAAGCTTAGAGCCCAAAGGCTGGCAAATCCAGACCAGCATCTTTAATTTAAAAAAAAAATTACAGTCAAAATAAACTTGTGACAGTTGGATCCCATCCATGGCACTCTGGACCATGGAGCTGGCAGGCACACAGTGCACCGCATATTTTTTGAAGGAAAGATTCACCGTTGCTTGTCACCATCACTAAATGGTAAAGGGAGGAAGAGACTCGTGGGGGAACCAGAAGTATTATAAACAAATCTCATTTTACAGAGGTTGTTGCCACAATGACTCCATAGCTGTCTTGTGTGCACAGTGTTTTTCTATGGGGAGGGGACCTGTCCATCCCCTTTCTAAAAACCACTGATTATTCGGTTGCTCACTCTCATTGCTTTGCTTACCTGGAAGCTGGAATGAAATCAACAGGGGCCTTTTCTTTCATTTTCCTATTTAAAAACAAAACGAAACAGAAATTGTTGTTAAACATGCCAGGGAATCAAGGCAAAAATGTGTAAGAAATTTTAGAAAAAGAGCACTTGTTAAATGGGGGGGGGGGGGGGGGAGTATGTGAATGACTAACTACTGGGAAGAAAGAAATGTGAAGCTTCAAAGAAAAAGCAAGTGGGGACCTGAAGGCATCTTCAGGGCTCCATAGAACTGATTGCATCCCTGCTTCTCGTCTATTCTCTACTCACACAATACCGCCCCTTATGAATTTAAGTTATTATTTATCTATTGAATTTTAATCCTGTTATTTCTCCAAAGAGTCCAAAACAGTGTACAAATTACACTTTCTTCCATACTACTCCCCCCCCCAAGTCCATTCTTGCACAATTTCCTACTTCTTAACCAAGCACTCTTACATTACTGATTACTAGGATGTTCAGAAAGTTCTTGCCAGCCCAAGCATTCAGTCAGAGGCATCACTACAAGCACAAAATACCATGTTTTATCCTCCATTCAGCCACGCATCTGATCAATGTAAAATATTAGGTAACACTGAGCAAGCTAGATGCATAATGTGGTTACACATTAAAGACTATTTGATGTTCTTGGCCCACTTACCAGTACAACCAAATTAATCAAATAACACTTTGATTTTACTTAATTTTAATGTTATTTAATTAGTTTCAAAATAATATCTTAACAAAGAACAAAAACCAAAAATTAATAACAACACTTATTGGTTGATTATTTACCTTTTCCATAAATGGTATACATTTAGAAACGTACTAACAATCTTCTGTTAGTTCCTATGATATATAAAAATGTAGAGTTAGATGACTCACACAGCTGAACAAGAAAAGACATCCAGGTATCAAGGTTGTAAGTGTCTCACTGAACATAAATACAGGAACATTACCTGCAATGCTACACCTATAACCTCACCTAACCAGAGCTTCCATATTAACTTTTTCCCATGAAATAAAAATGTTACATGTCCCTACCAAGAGATATATTTATGTTTTATAATGCAATCTCTATGTCAAAAATACCTCTACTTCAGACATGTTTGATGAACTCAAAGTGTCTGGATGAATGAGGTTACATTGTGCCTTCAATGGAGGGAGGGTGGGAAGATGCATTCCTAAAAGAGTGAAACTTAGCAAGCCAGCCGAAAAAGCTTTTAAGGTAATATTTAATAGTTTCTTGCTCAAAAGCCAAGATAATTTAGGGTATGATACTGAATTATTTAGGCTATGTTCTCTCACTTATCTCAGCAGTCAAACACTAGATGAACACTCAGGCTAAGCATACCTGTAGTATGTGCTTATCCTTAATCATTAATCCATTATACGGAGAGGGTTAATCCTGACAAAAATGAAGTATCCACAGTTGCTGATTAATTTTAACATGAAGTGGGCCCCTACATAATGCTCAAGATGCACCTCTTAGGCATCTCTCACTTCCAGTGACCATTACTATATTTTTTTTAAATACAGTATAGACTTATGCATGTAACTTTCTTTCTAATTGCTTGGACCTGCTAATGAAGTGAACTCTCAGAAGCATAAGTTACTCAAGATGTCAACTCTGATTCCACATTTCCTTCCTCCCCAACCTGAAAAACTATTTATTCTAAAGACATCCCCAGACATAGCTATTTAATAGGTCCCATTTTAAGGCCCACAGTTAGAACTATATTTTAGACCCATTTTAAATGAAGCTACTGAAAACACATACAGTAGGCCAAACTGCCCTTGTAAAATAAAATTGTACAGTTTGTAATCATAACATGAGGCTGTCATTAGTTAAAAAACAAAAACAAGAAACCCCTCCCTCTTCTCACACATTTTAAAGAGAGTTAATGACCCACAAGTGAGTTAGAGAATTGCCTTGGTGTGAGATAAATGTATATAACTGTAAAATTGCATTTTTATCTAAGGAATTATGTTATTTTAAAAATTACTAATAAATTTTATAACAATGTCTAAATTGGTTTATCTTTACTGTTTTATCCATATTACGTCTTCCTGATACCTGGTGCAAACAGGCAAAATTTTCTGCATATATTTTTAGAAGTACAGTAGTCCATCCACATTCACTGGGGTTGGGAGTGAAGGACCTCCGTGAATGTGGAAAAGCTGCAAATAAAAAAAGCACTATTCTTTTTACCTAAGAAGACACCTCTCTAGGAATCTCCAGGTCCTTCAATACAACTCTATGGTCAACATCTGCCAGAAATTGATCATAGAAACATGCTGGAGGACCTACAAATGCCTAGAGAAATGCTTTCTCTAGGCCCTTCTAGGTTCTCCAGCGCAACTCTATGGTCAGCTTCTGGCAGAGTTGTGCTGGAGGATCTACAGATTCCTAGAGAGAACATATTAACCAAAACCGCAAATAATCAAATCCGCGAAAGTCAAAGTCACAAATGTAGAGGGCCAATTGTACTTCCCCAGTGTCCTCCCATTGCAGTTCAATCAGTAAAAGCTGTGTTTAGAATCAAAGCCATAAACTGGGATATAAATTCAATAATAATTATTTAATTAGCAAACTTATACAATAATATTAACTTACCTAATATGATTAGATGTTGACAGAACTGTTTGTTGCTGTGCCTCCCTTGACTTGCTTTTTGCTCTCTTCATCCATTTGGCTGATTAAAAACACAGACATAAAAAGAACACTTTTTTTTCACTCAAAACACATTTTTGCAGAATGAATTTTAAGAGCATTATAAACTTGCTGAAAATACAGGTAAAATGGCAATTACAGTTAGACATTTAGCTCAACACTTTTAAGAAATTAAAGGCTATCTACGGTAGTTGTATGCATTAGGCAAGGAGCCAGCATGGTGCAGTGGTTTGAGCATTAGACTAGAACTCTGGAGGCCCGGTTTCAAATCTCCCTCCAGCCACAGAAACTCTCCTCTTTGACAAGAGGAAGAAAAAGGCAAAGCTCTCTGAACAAATCTAGCCAACAAACCCTCATGATAGGTTTGCCTTAGGGTGCCATAAGCTAGAAATGTGTTAAAGGCACAGAACAACAATGCATTAGGCAAACCAACCAATGCATCTTCTAGGAAAGATTATGTAGTTGGCATTGGCTTTGAAGCCCATGAAGAGCAGATAAAATAAACTGCAAGCAAACACTAAGATTGCAAGATTCAGAAACAGATGAAAATAGAATGACAGAACTCTGACATATGCCAACCAATGAGTGCCAGAGAGCCATGCAATGTAGATATGTCCACAGCACATCAAATAGCAGTAGACAATAAAAAAAATAAGTTGTTTTAATAGATTAAAACAGCTTTACAAAGCTATAGCCTATAGGGCATGGCTTCCAGACCCTTCACCATTTTGGTTGCCCTTCTCTGGATATGCTGCAGCTTAGATTGCCCCCTTATTCTCCCATTCCCTCCATCTTCCTCCAACAGGTCCAGAAGGTGGGAAAGAAAAAGAGGCAAAGAGAGGTGGCCTTGTGTTGTGTGGTGATCGTTTGGGCGGCTTGAGCCTAGAGCTAGGCAGCATGGTTTAACTTGGCTTCCATACAGTCCCTTTACCCTCTGGAGCTGCTTGGAGCATCCCTATCACACCAGCTAAGGGGGGAAAGAAGGGGGAAAAGAGGTCTTAGCTTAATACTGGAACTGAGGTTGAAACATGGGGGCAAAACACACTGCAGAAATAATCCAGTTTGAGACCACTTTAACTGTCCTGGATCGGCGCTAGGGAATCCTGGAAATTGTAGTTAATTGTGGCAGCAGAGCACTCTGACAGAGGAGGCTAAATGTCTCACAATTCCCAGAATTCCCTAGCACTGAGCCAGGGCAGTTAAACTGGTCTCAGACTGAATTATTTCTGCAGTTGATTTTCGGCCATAATGGTAGAAAAAGCGCAATGATCAATGTGTTGCATTTGGACAAACAGAATGAAAATTAATAATAGGCATAATGACAATAATTTGCAAATTAGATGTCAGGATATGAGGGGCTGGAATATGTCAAGCCTACCCTTTTGGTATATCCTTGTGAAATATCTTACACAGCCCCTTCTGTTCCCTCTCAAAACGACTCTGAGGGATTGTTTTTTGGGGGCTATGTGTCCATGTTCTTGGAAGACTTTATTCCGGAGGTTTCCGGAAGGTGACTAGTGGGTTTGCATGGCCAAACCAAGACTCCAGCTCTAGTCTCCAGATTAGTAATCCAAGGCACAAACCACTACACCACTCTGGCTGCCACACTCCCTTCGGGGGGAGGGTTTAACCTAGTCCACCCCACTTCGAATTCAGCGGAGGATCACATCATGAGAAGAAATGACTGGACAAGACAGTAATGTAGGAAGGAAGGAAGGCCGCATTCTAGATGGATGGACTATTAAGGAGGTTGTGGGTTTAAGTTTTCAAGGCCTGAGCAGAGCAGTGAAAGACAGGGAGCCTTGGACACTCTCAGCCAGAGAGTCGCCATGAGTCAAAGTCACCTCAAAGGCAGCTGACAACAGCAAACAACAAGACTTAAGGCAAAATGTGAACGACTAGTTTATAAACTATAGCCTAAGAGAGCCTCCTCCTTCTCGGGACAAAATATAAACAGCTAGTTTATATAGTTGGAGAGAGCCTCACTTCACGCGAAATACAAACAACTAGTTTATAAATATAGTCCAGGAAAAGCGCCACTCAGGGCAAAATATAAACAACTAGTTTACAAATATAGAGCCTCTTTTGGGGGGGGGGGGGGATATAAACAACTAGTTTATAAAATACCGTCAGAGAACCTCCCTTCAGCAAAATATAAACTAGTTTATAAAATACTGTCTGAGAGCCTCTCACGAAAGGGGAAAATATGAACAAAAACGGGGTTTATATAGTCTTGGGGCAAAACATACACGGCTCGTTCCCCGTTTTGAGAGCGTTTTTGTTTGTTTTGAAAGCGTTTTTGTTTGTTTGGAGAACGTTTTTGTTTGTTTCGAGGGCGTTTGTATTTGTTTCGAGGCCGTTTTTATTTGTCAGCCGAGGGTTTTATATACATACATATTCCAGTGAACAGTCCAAACGCACCCAACAGGGATGCCATTGTGGGGGGCAATATGCTTTACACGTTTGCAACAAGCTTTAGGTTCTTCTCTCCTCAGGGAGAGATAACGTTTAATTGAAAGACTTGGTACTTGTGACAGCTGGAAGGGGGCGGTTGAGGGAGGCGCGCTGGCATCTCGCTCTTCCTACCTTTCCCCCGCCGAGGAAAAGGTAGGAAGAGCGCCTCCCTCACCGTCCCCTTCCAATCGCCCCTCCTCCTCGCGCCCACTCGGTCGCTTCCGACGAGAACTCTCACAGCGAGACCCCGCCCACTTCATCAAGCCCATGCCCCGCCCACCGGCTTTGCTCCTCCTCCAGGTGAGTCTTCTTGGCAGCAGGTTCTGTCCCGGAAGTCAGAGGAGTCTCTTCCCAATGAGGAGGATGATGAAGAAGGGGGTCTCCGCTCTGCTGCTGCTGCTGCTTCTGAGCCTGGCGACGCCTCTTGCTCCGGGGCTGAGGCTTCTCCTCAACAGCCCTCAGCTCTTCAACTGTTCCCAGCCGGTGAGTCCAGCCAGGGAGCCTTCTTTCTGGGACAGTAATGGTAGTACGAACTCTCTTGTAGCACCTTTGAGACTCACTGAGAGGAAGACCTGGGCAGCATGAGCTTTTGTGAACTTAAACCTACTTCCTCAGATGCATTTAGCTGCGTATTCCTGCATGGCAGGGGTTAGGACTGGGTGCATCTGAGGAAGCAGACTGAAGTCTAGGAAAGCTCATGCTGCCAACTTCTTTCTCTCATTGAGTCTCAACGGTGCTACAAGAGCCCTCTGCGTACGGAAAGGAAGAAGTTGGCAGCATGAGCTGTCCAAGACTTCAATGCATCTAGCCCTAATCCCTGCCATGCAGGAATACACAGCTAAATGCATCTGAGGAAGTAGATTTAAGTCTAGGAAAGCTCATGCTTTCTTTCCTTCAGTGAGTCCCAACTTCTTCCCTTCAGTGAATCTCAAAGGTGCTACAAGATCTCTCTGAAAGAAAGAAGTTGGCAGCATGAGCTTTCCTAGACTTCAGTCTGCTTCCTCAGATGCATCTAGGCCTAGCCCCTGCCATGCAGGAATACACAGCTAAATGCCAACTTCTTTCCCTCAGTGAGCCTCAAAGGTGCTACAAGATCTCTCTACGTACTGATTCTATAGACTAACATGGCTATGTCTTTGAATTCTATTATTATTGTTATAAATAATAAACATTTACATTATTATAAGTAATAAATGTAATAATCATAAATAGTTATAATAATAAGTTGTTATGTGCCTTCAGGTCGGTTTCAACTTATGGAGACCTTATCTGGGTTTTTCTTGGCAAGGTTTGTCCAGAGGTGGTTTGCCATGGACTTCCCCTGAGGCTGAGAGAGTGTGCCTGGCTCAAAGTGGGTTTCTATCTGGCCAAGCATGGAATCAAACCCTGCTCTCCAGAGCTGCAATTAGCTCAGACCACTATGCCACATTGAGTAAAAATAATAATAATAATGTCTTGTTTTGTGTCTTCAAGTCGCTTATGACTTCTTGTGACCCTAAAGTGAATCTATCATGGGGTTTTCTTGGCAACATTTCCAATTCTATGATTCTAAGTCTGCCAGAGGAAACTGACCCTTAATGTTCTTTTAAATGCACACAGTGTATTCAGCTGTTTCATCTCTTCTGGCCGGTCATTCCACAGTCCAGGGGCGGCTGAAGAAAAGTCCTCTGGCAGACAGTTGCCAGCCTAGTCCTGGCTGACTGAAGTAAACGTCTGCCAAAAGACATGAGTATATGGGAGGAGGCAATCCTGTATGTAACCTGGACTCAAACCATTTAGGGCTTTAGGGGTAAAAACCAACACTTTGTACCTTGTCCAAAAACTAATTGGCAGCCAGAAGAGTGATTTTTAACGCTGGTGTAATATGATCACTCCTGGATGTCCCAGCAATCAATCTGGCTGCCATGTAGTTAGTAATAGTGGCTAATAGTGCAAGCTCACCAAGTGTCTACTCAAACGTAAGCCTCAGGTCCAAAACACACTGCAGAATTAAGGAAGTTTGAAACTGCTTTAACTATAATGGCTCCATCCTATGCAAACCTGGGAACCGTAGTTTATTATTTCTCTGACAAAGAAGGATAAATGTCTCGCAAAACTACATTTCCCAAAATTCTCTAGCGTTGAGCCGGGACAATTAAAGCAATCTCAGACTGGATTATTCCTACAATGTGTTTTGGACCTCGCTGGATCCAGTTGAGCTTACACTGAGCTAAATGCATAGACCATCTAGTGAGGTAGAAACCGATAAGTTCTTGGTTTGGATCTTATATTAACCATGAACTTACTATGGCTACATCTGCACTGCAGAAATCATTAGTTTGACACCACTTTAACTTCCATGGTTCAATACTATGCATTTCTGGGACTTGCAGTTTTGTGAGACATTTTGCCTTTTCTGCCAGAGAGCTGTAGTGTCTCATCAAACTACAGCAGAAGGATATCTAGTCCTCATCAGGACTCCAGTCTGGAAGAACCCAGGGAAAAGTCAGCAAGAAAATAGAGCAAAAAAGTTCATTGTGGGAGGTTGAGACATCATTGCTCAAAAGTGCTTGTGGTGTCTTGAAGCAGGAATACCTCAGTGGCCATGTTTCTCCTGCTTCCAGGAATGGCAAGAGTGGGATCCTTGTCCAGAACGAAGGGGGCTGACCACCACAAGTGTTGCTAGTGATTACTGGTGTTGCTTATTATTTAGCTGCATAGGTCAGCAACCTAGCTTTGGTATATTAACCTGTATGCCTAATTTAGCCTTATGTCTTGCTTTATCTGTCATTTCACTGAATCACAGTCTGTTGGATGCAGCTAGAGAAACATTTGGAAATGCAACAAATGTAATCTGGATGGCTGTAAACAGTCTCTAGTTAATTCCTAGAAAGATAGTTTTGCATAAGTAAATTTTCAAAGGTGGTGGTTTCTGAGATGAAAGGCACAGTAGAGCGACTGCTGTAAAGGACTACTTAAATTGCTGAACTGAACTAAAGTTGGTTTAGAGTGCTCCTTATATCTTCTCTACACGGAATGACTGAGCTAGAAACATCAGTATTGCTCAGTGCTTTAATGCTGGAATGTCATGTTTCCTCTATGGTTTTCTCCTGATGAGCATGTTCTTTTCAATTCCAGACAAGAGAAAGTAAGTAGGAATGATTTAACACATGATTATCCATGACTTACCCCTTTTACAGCTCACAATAGTGGCCTACTTTTGCAAAGCTAAGTACAGCCCCGGTGATCAGTTTATATATGAAGCCTTCCATAACAGGAAGTTCCTGTTTGTAAAATTTAATCTGTGAGACTGCATAAATTCCCCACTCATACATTACACTGCTTGCATATAAGTTACAGAAACAAGAATGTTATCAATTAATCTATACCTTCAGATGCTTTTTGTCTGCATGAACACTGGTAGAGATAGCTACTAAATTCACTAGGCCACTTATTAACTTTAGATCAGGTTTAGGAATTAATTTAGTGCAGACAGAAGTGTGTTTCTCCTTCCTATTAACATATAAGGATTTCTGTTTAGCCTCAGAAAGGTTGAACATTTCTTTCATTTGGTTCAATCAAGGACACAATTGTGATATTCTGTGTTGAATATGGGAGCATTAATCCTACATATATTTTGGGAGTCTTTTTAGAAAAAATATCCTGCTGTGAAATTCAGAACAAAGGTACATATGGCAGTTCTTCTCTGCTCTTTGGGGACCTTGCCAAGAACTGCTGTTCCTGTTAGGGACCTGTGGGAATCCAAGGGGAAACAGCTCCACATCTCAAGGGCATTACACCCACAAGAAGCACCCAACTGTCATTTTGTGATGTGGCTTCTCTTTGTGTTCTTACAACTCTCAGTGAGAACTTTAATACAGAACCCAAAATAAAGAAAGTATTATGTCATAATCTGTTGTTAAAACATCTGTACAAATGTGCAGGAACATCTTATTCCAAAAGTATATTCAGAATAAATAATTAAAATAAATTATACTTGCTCATGTGTTCTTGCATTGCATAAATTTATTCAGTATGTGTTCATACCCAGAATGTAATATGGATCGGTTTGAGTTGGTAAGTACCGATGATGTGGACAAGATCCTTGGAAGTGTTCGGAAGACAACTTGCTCTCTCGATCCCTGTCCCTCATGGTTAGCAGCCCAGGGAGGACCGGCGGTAACTTTATTGTTACGCCGGATTATTAATACATCTTTGAGGGAAGGGCAATTTCCATCTGAATTAAAATTGGCCATCGTAAAACCTTTATTAAAAAAGCCCTCCCTCGACTCCCTGGTACATAACAATTATCGGCCAGTTTCGCTGCTACCATTTTTGGGGAAGGTGATCAAGAGGGCGGTTGCACTCCAGCTTCAGGCGGTCTTGGATGAAACGGATTATCTGGACCCATTTCAAACTGGCTTCCGGGCGGGTTACGGGGTTGAGACGGCCATGGTCGCCTTGGTCGATGATCTCCGTCTGGGCATCGACAGGGGAAGCGTGTCCCTGTTGGTGCTCTTGGACTTCTCAGCGGCTTTCGATACCATAGACCATGGTATCCTGGGGCGCCTGGCAGAGGTGGGAATCGGGGGCACTGCGCTCCAGTGGTTCCGGTCCTACCTCTCTGGGAGGTCCCAGATGGTGCAGCTGGGAGACGTGTGCTCCGATGAGAGGGCCCTTATAACTGGGGTCCCTCAAGGGGCCATTCTGTCTCCCATGCTATTTAACATTTACATGAAACCGCTGGGAGAGATCATCCGGAGACATGGGGCGGGGGGGTTATCAGTACGCTGATAACACCCAAATAATTTTCTCTATGTCTCCGACTGATGCAGTGACCAAGGATGGTGTCTCTCCTCTCGTGGCCTGTCTGGAGTCTGTAATGGGCTGGATGAGGGAAAACTGACTCATACTGAATCCAGAGAAAACGGAGGTACTTGTGATAGGTTCCCCTGGTCCAGGAATGGTGGTAGTTCCACCTGTCCTGAAGGGGGTCACGCTTCCTGTGAAGGACTCTGTGCGCAGTCTGGGGGTGCTTCTTGACTCGTCACTTCACCTGACTGCTCAGGTGAATGCGACGGTCAAGAACACCTGTTATCAGCTTCGGCTTATTCGCCAGCTGTGCCCATACCTGGCCCAGAGGGACCTTGAAACGGTAGTACATGCTCTGGTAACCTCGAGATTGGACTTCTGCAACGCACTCTACATGGGGCAACCCTTATACCAAACCCGGAAGCTACAAATGGTACAGAATATGGCAGCCAGGCTGGTCACTGGAACTTCCAGGGCCAGCCATATTACACCGGTGCTCAAAGATCTGCACTGGCTGCCTATTCGCTTCCGGGCACAATATAAGGTGTTGGTGATGACCTATAAAACCCTTAATGGCTTGGGCCCAGGATACCTGAAGGACCGCCTCTCCCCGTACATTCCGTCCCGCACCCTCATAACATCTGGGCAGCAACTACTTAGGGTGCCAGGGGCTAGGTTGACCTCCACTGCAAGGAAGACATTTTCCATCGCCGCCCCAGCCCTTTGGACCACGCTGCCCACAGAGCTCCGCTCGGCCACCTCCCTGGCCCAATTTAGAAAGGATCTCAAAACCTTTCTATTCCAGCTTGCATTCCCCGACTAAAGTCCAGTGGGCCTCCTTTCCTCTTCTGTGGCAAAGAGGACTGGCTAACGGGGTTTTTATTCTGGTCTGTGTATTTGTTTTTAATTTTGATGTTTGACGTATATGTTGTGTTTTTATTATGTTGTTAACCGCCCTGATCTTCGGAAGGGCGGTATAAAAATAAAACTTTTATTATTATTATTAATATTTTGGGGAGCATTTTTAAAATCAGAAGATGAGAATTTGTGCAGCAGACTAACAGGAGTATACATTGAAACTTGAGAAATGCAGGTGAGAAAGCAAAAAATAGAATATATGGGATGACAAAGGCATTTAGACAAATCTAATTTCAAATTAGCTGCCAGCAATGAAAGTAACCATAAACTCAGTGAACAGATTTTCTTCTTCTTCCATGGTAGTAAGATTTGTGCAAGCATAACAATACCTCTCAAAAAGTGTTATTAGTTCTGCTCTGGTCAGGCCCCACCTGGAATATTGTGTCCCATTCTGGGCACCATAATTTTTAAAGGATCTTGAGAAACTGGAGCGTATCCAAAGGAGGGCGACTAAAATGGTGAAGGGTCTGGAAACCATGCCCTATGAGGAAAGACTTAGGGAGCTGGGGATGTTTAGCCTGGAGAAAAGAAGGTTAAGAGGTGATATGATAGCCCTGTTTAAATATTTGAAGGGATGTCATATTGAGGAGGGAGCAAGCTTGTTTTCTGCTGCTCCAGAGACTAGGACCCGGAGCAATGGATGCAAGCTCCAGGAAAAGAGATTCCACCTCAACATCAGGAGAAACTTCCTGACAATAAGGGCTGTTTGACAGTGGAACAAACTTCCTCGGAGTGTAGTGGAGTTTCCTTCCTTAGATGTCTTTAAACAGAGGCTAGATGGTCGTCTGTCGGGGATGCTTTGATTGAGATTTCCTGCATGGCAGGGGTTGGACTGGATAGCCTTTGTGGTCTCTTCCAACTCTATGATTCTAGGGAAATTTGCCATTGTCTTCTGTTAAAGCTGAGAGAGAGTGACTTACCCAACTTCCCTCTGTGGGCTTCCTTGGCTTTGTGTGCATTCAGACTGATCTCTTAGAATCCAAATCCAGCACTGAAACCACTACACCACACTGGCTCACCTTTAGCTTAGATGGCTTTAAAAATGATTGCATAAATACATGCAGCTATTATCAGTGATAACTACTAGTCACTATGCCCATATGTTACATCCAGGTTCACAGATAATTTGCCTCTAAATTCCAGTTGCTCGAGGTGAAAACTGGGAAAGCTAATGCCTTCATGCACTGTTTTTGGGCTTTCTAAAGACATCTGTCCATTGACTGTAAAGAGCAGGATGTTACAGCCTGAGTCTAGCAGATCTATTCAAATGTTTTATTTTACATAGTTCTGTAAACATTAGGACTGTGTTGCCAGAATTTTTTTTGCAAAGGACATTTTCCAACCAAGAACATTAGTTTATGCAATCTTTCATCTTGAGAGTAGTTACAAAATAAGCTCGGTGGGTACAAATTTCCTTTTGCTTAACCTCTGCTGAAACCACAGCTAGTGACTGAGGCCAACCTATGCAAACAGCAGAACCATCTGCTAGTCATAGTTTAGAGAAGCTATGACACAGGGTATAGGAAGTATGCCAGCTGAAAAATGTAATATTTCAGTAAAAAAACAGGTTTTGCAAAAACTGCTGTTTCTTGAACAGTGTCCCATGTCTATTGACTTGGAAAAGAAGAAGCAATAACGCAGAGCATGTTTTAGTATTGTGGAAAAGAGTTTTGTGAATGTGGTGAGACAGTATGGTTGCCCAAGTGAGACTGTGGATTCTTCATAAGATCAGATGCATAGTCACCATTTGTGTTCTTTTATCTTTCAACCAGATCAGATAGAGAGGCAAGCAACTCAAACTTTCCCTATGTGAAAGAAGATCAAAGTGGGATGTTGTTGGTGTGAGGGTATTAAAACTAATAACAAATCTTTGGTGCTACTGTCTAAAATCAGTTTGTGGTCATCTCTTAAGCTTTGGTTACATTGTAAGTCACTTTGAATCCAATTTGGGGAAAAAGTGGGATATTAATTCAATAAAGTTTTATTCTTTTCTTAAATAAAAACGCGTAGGTATTTGCACATACTCTGCTACATTAAGTATTATTTTACCATAACGTTATACAGATTATCACCATGGCTTGATTCTCTATGGCTGCATCCACACAGCAGAAATAATCCAGTTCGACACCACTTTAACTGCCATGGCTTAGTACTATAGAATTCTGGGAATTGTAGTTTGTTGTGGCACCAAAGCTCTTTGACAGGGAAAACTAAATGCCTCACAGAACCACAGTTCCCAGAATCCCATAGCATCGAGCCATGGCAGTTAAAGTGATGTCAAACCAGACTATTTCTGCAGTATGGATGCAGCCTGTATAAGGGGGATACATCCAGCTTTAAGTTTCCAAGGACTGAAATATGTTTCTTGTTTTGATTATTTTTGGAAAGAGTATTCAGGCTGAACCTTTTCATCTGTGTACTTCTACTAAAAGGTCCCTCCAAGTTAGCATTTTTATAGTTTCCAGATAAATTTATCCGAGTATGATTGTGCTTATCACAATAATTTATCAATTTCTCATGGGGCTGAGGAACACCTTGTGGAAAATGGTATAATTTTGCCACAGATGCTGAGGCCCTGTAAGATGGCACAGCTGATGGAAATTGAGCAGTCATTTTGATATTCAAATGTGTTCCCTGATAATCATGTGAATGATCTTATTTTATGCCCATATGTGGTCTTACACATGTTGGATGCTAAAACAAATGATCTTGATACTTTGCTCTTTTGCAAGAATGCTTATTTTATTTGTTGATAAGCAGAACTGGCATTCAGATGAAAGCTGATGGTGATGTTTGTTTAAACAATTTATTGCCATTTACACAAGGAGTTTATTACGCCAGTCAATGTAAGCTGTACTGTATTTTTATATAATCGAAACGCTGAAGAAATGGCCTTAATAAACACTTTGTCTGTCTTGCATTTAAACTGGTTCTTTTTTGGGGCAAGGAGTAGGAAATATTGAATTCCAATATGTAAAGACTAGAAGACAATGCCACTCCATTAACCAAATTGAACTGTATCTCTATGGCTATTTTTAATTCAGAGATTCACACTTCTAGACTAGCCTTGCTTCCCAAGCCAAAAAATTATGGTTGCAGCTCTTTACCACAACTCTAGGCATGTCCCCTCCCTCCCTCTGTTTCCAATTGTGGAAAAAGCAAGTGAGGAGGAAGATTCCCTGGATATCTGGAGGTGCAGAATCCAGTGTTCCCCTGCCTAGCTTTTCTGATCATTGCATGACTGAGATTCTCATTTAATTTATCACGGCAAAAGCCAGCATAGGCTGAGATTCTCTATGTGCCATGTCAGTTGGCAAAAACTTTCTTCTTCCCCACTTTGGAACTAGGTCTGATTCCCATCTTGGCCATGAAACCCACTGGGTGACCTTGGGAAAGTCACATGCTCTCAGTCTCAGAAGAAGGCAATGGCAAACTTCCTCTGAACAAATCTTGCCAAGCAATCCCCACGACAAGGTTGCCAAGTTGAAAACAACTTGAAGGTACACAACAACAACAAGATGTTACAACATTTCCCTAAGAGTATTAATCCACTATGCTTCATATCTTTGTATTGAAATGTCATCCCTAATTTCAGCCTGAATTTTTCATACTCTCATGCCACTTACCCATCTTTTAGGACATCTTTCCCCATATTTTCTCTTTACTCAAAAGAACCATTAGAATATAAGAACTGGAATTGTTCCATTCAATTACATGCTTGTTTTCTGTCTTGCAGGGTCTACTCTGTCATGTGAAAAATAGTAAGTCACTTGGGGCTTTTTGTCAATAATCTTTAACCATTTTGCCAATCTGCCAAGGAGAACTGTTTCCCCTTCCTTCCTGTCCTTCAACTTCAATAACACTGTTTGGAAGGTACTAGTGGTGAATGCAGGTTAATGTAGCAATGTTTGAAATTAATAACCACATGAAAGACTTCCATGATTGAGATCTGGTCGAATGAAATGATATATATAAATATCTCCCAGATATGTCTACCAGGTTATACAGCACAGTCACAACTTGAGGGCTCTGGAGGGAAAATAGCATTGATCCTTATGGACAATATCTTTCTGAAAAGGTACCTTGTCCTGCCCCACAATCTGAGTGCTTAAACATGATGTTTGAAACTCAAGAGAGAAGTGGGATTCCAGTGGTAAGCCATCCATTCAGCAGTGTCCTTCCTCAAAATAGTAGAAGTAGTCTTAGGTGTGGTGTTGATGACCACAAGGTTGTTGATGTTGAGGGACTTCAGTATAAACATCAAGTCAACCTTGTCTTGAACAGCTTGGGATTTCATGTCTTTCAATAGGACCATGGTGGGCCTATCGCAGATAATATCAGGCCCAATAGATGAAACAGGTGACACTCTCAGTGTTCAGTTGAAGACTCAGGGAGAATGTGTGAGAGTGCCAGCAGTGAATTAATTGGGACAGATAGATAAGATCACATTAGGTATGCTGTTCAAACTACTTGTCACCTCTGCTAGGACAGAATACTCATTTCAGTAGTTTCTTCCAAGAGGCTGTTTCTGCAGTCCCTTGGGGATTATCCTGCATCTGTATTTATCCCAAGGATAAGACTATTGCTCTAAGCAGAATGTCACTCAGACCACATCTCATGAATATCTTTCTCTAATTGTGCCTTCTTCTAGAACCAGAATGTGTGGTACATGGAACTTTCCTCCTAAAAGGGCTAAATGTTTCCCTGGAGTTTCTGCCTGATCAGCAGTTGGTTTGCCTACAATTCAATATTTCTTAGCTTTCTTGCAAAGCCTCTGTTAATAAATCAGGTGATATCTGGTTAGATTGTTCTAAACTGCAAGTGTGGAAGGTGGCATGAGCCAAAGGAAAGTCGATTGTGAGGGAAATGTGCTTAAATTTGTTATATTTAATTGCCAGGTACCTGCATGGATCAAAGTTGGCTCCATTTTTGGGAATGGACTCCCTCAGCCCCAAGTTCCATTGATGTCCATGTTGACACTTACTTTGATGCAGTGAGAAAACTCGTCCCTGTCCTGAAAATAGAATGGAAGGTTGCTACTGATGGTAACTTAGTAGGACTGGTATATCTTAAGGACAGCAATAAGTTTGTAACATGTAGTGCTATCCATTGACCCAACAGGAGTAGCCAGAGCCTGTTTGAGTAGTGGCTTCACTGTGGGTGGCTTCAATGTGTGATTTACGTTGGCATGATGGGAGACTGCTAAAATGCACACAAAAAAAAATTCTGCTTCATGTATCTTTCAGTGCTAAGCAGCAGTATTTGACTTGCAGAAGGAAGTTTTATTGGTGTACTCTGATAAATTAACATTATTGATAAATTGAGTCCCAAGCTGAAACTGAGAACCCATACAGACAGGCAAAAATAAAGCTGGTTCGGGTCATTTTTGCTGTTTAAATGATGCCTGCATCCTAAGAGGCCAGAAGCTACGCCAAAGCCGCACTCCAGTCCTAAGGACTGGAGCACAGCTTTGGCACAACTTCTGGCCTCTTAAGATGTGTGTGTAATTTAAACAGCATACCTCCAAAGTGACCCAAAGCAGCTTTATTTTGGCCTGTCTGTATGGGCCCTGAGAGAGCATTTTTTTCAGACTATAAAGTAAGACCTTTGAGCATATGAACACAAAAATCTGCCTTACACTGAATCAAACCATTAATCCCTCTAGCTCACTATTGTGTGTCCCAGGGTTTTCCTAGAATCCAGGAGTTTAGCAAGAGGTTGCTAGGGGCTCCATGAGAGATTGTGATGGGGGGAGCATTTTTTGAGCTGTAAATACAATAATTTTTGTGCAGGGGTTCACTGAGACCTGGAAATTATTTCAAGGGTTCCTGCAGAATGAAAAGGCTGAGAAAGGCTGATCTATTCTGAATAGTGGAAGGTTGAGATTTTTCTCAGCCCCTTAATTATAAACCTTACCTGGAGATGCCTGGTTTGAATCTGAGAGCTAAAAAGATCCATGCTAGAAGTGATCAAAGCACTGTCTAGTTCAGCATCTGTTTCCCACAATTATAAATCAAATACTTGTACAACACCAAGGCACAAGGCAGTACCCTTCCCCATACCTCAGTGACTGGTGTTCAGGGTCATGTTCATTTGGTGAACATAGACATATGCTTCATTAATTTGTTTAACCCCTTTTTGCAACTTCCTGAGAGGCTATTACCACACCTTGAGGAACTAAATTTTGTAGTCTCCCTATATACCAGTGGTGGAGAACTTTAAAGGGGGATCATCACCCTCCACTGATGCTCCAAGGCCTGTGTGATTCAGAGACATACCCATGACAATAAGGTATGTTGCACCCTCTGACTTCATCTTATCTCCATACTGCTTCCAGGCAACAGTTCTGTCAAGAAGTTGGCTTTATTTTGTGTGGATTTTCTCCTTCTTGGAATACCCATATACATAAAGCCAGTCTTGTCAGCCTTTACTTTTGCAAGAGATCTGACTTCAGTGTGCATGGGCTTTCTCCACATACAGCACAGCCACCTTGGTTGAGGTTGCAGGAGGGGGAGTGCTCCCTCAGCCGCTATCAGTTGAGACAAATTTACCCATCTTGTGCCTTCCCCATCTGAGAAATAATGCAGTGTGGGAAAGGACTTAGTACATGTTGTTCTCCCTTCCAATTGAGATGGAAAATGGTGCTCTGAGTGGAACCTCTGTTATGTCAGGTCACTGGTTAGAAATAATAGATATTTTTCTTCTCACTGGTGAGTTTGGCAAGATGAATGTATGGAGGACTCTTTGTGGGCTGGGAAGAGTACTTTGTACATGTATGAAGAAATACATTGTCTGTCTGCCCTAAACTTTTAATGCTGCCATTGAGGTCTGAATATGTAATGGAAGAAGAGGTTAAAACTAAACTATGCCATTTATGAGAGACATTCACTATGTTCCCTTCACCTTCACTATCAAGGCTCCGACTGTTAATAAATAGAAAGAGTTTATTTACCAATTCTTTTCCTCTTTTCTTCCTTCCTCCTGGCACCAATCAGCGAGCATACAATACCTCAGAGGGGTAGAATTGACTGTGCTGCAGGTGAGCAGTAACCAGCAGGTCTGTGTACAGTTCGACTTCCAGAATAATCTCTTGTTCCAAGTCTCTCCCAATGGTGGAGGCCGGGTGAGTGGTTGTGGAGTTATTACAAATGTTTTACTTGTTTCTCCTTCTCAAAATCCATACAGTTGTTGTCTACAGAAGTTATAAAGTTCTTAAAGTAAAGGAACCATCTTGAAATTAAGAAAGAACTTGTGGTTAGGAATATGCCCCATCATTTGCAGTAAATATAAAGGATGCCAATGTGAACCTTTCTGTACGTGCACTGCAAGTATCATTATAGCAGCCAGTATTTGCTCACCTGAGGAAATATGGGCCTGTTACAGACAGCCAAAATAAAGCTGCTTTGAGTCAAATTGGAGGTATGGTGTTTCAATGATGCATGCGTCCTAAGAGTCCAGAAGTCGCAACAAAGCCATGCTCCAGACTGGAGCGTGGCTTTGGTGTGGCTTCTGGACTCTTAGGACGCATGCATCATTGAAACACCATACCTCCACTGTGACTCGAAGCAGCTTTATTTTGGCTGTCTGTAACAGGCCATGGTGAATGCCTCTTCTCTTTTGTATAGCAGCAGTAGGAGACAGTAGCAAGAAAGCTATTCAGTGCTTGTTTTTATGTTTCTGCTGCTTTATCCTACAAAAATCCCTGGATGTCTTGAATAAGACATGCAAAATGCTGAAGAATCTATGGGGAAAGGGGGTTGCATCCAGATAGAAATGCTGTTTTCCTTGGCCATAACCATTGCTATTTCCAGCCTATAGAAGTCTTTCTCTCTCTATTTAGAATCTGTTTCCCTGCAACTTTCCGATTTACAGCTGTGTTGTAACAGGAGTTAAGAGAATAGAAGAAGCATTAGAAGAGCATGAGTTTGAAAATGACCTTTTCAAAACTTACTTCAATTGCTGTTTTTAAAATGCTAACATTTATTTAGTGCCAGCAGTGTGTTAGCCTCTCTGCACAGAAAATAGAAATAACATTTTTATTGATTCTGTGAACCGCTTTGATCACCTCGGAAAAGCGGTATAAAAATAAAACATATTATTATTATTATTATTATTATTATTATTATTATTATTATTATTATTA
>NC_056526.1:18552107-18564898 GCF_019175285.1 Sceloporus undulatus | reverse complement strand
ACAATCCATGCTATCAAGCCTTCTCATCAGAGAGACATTCTTCCCCCACTTCATCAGGAAATAGGAAAAGAGCAGAAAGAGTTATGGGAAAGATTGCAAAAAAAATTATAGGCTTATATTCTTAGGAGGCATTTGAAAAAGGTTTGAGTATGAACAACTGGCTCAAGCGGTGGGGGGCGGGGGGAAGCAAAGTTATGGAAAATTCAGAAGCAAAAGAAATGCATCATTTACCATATATCTTGATGGATTTAAGCAGAGAGCAATTTGAGTGATTTTATTTGCTGCAAATGTTTGGACCTGAATAAAATCATCACTGTCAATATGCTGTGCTGTACTTCTTCCTTTCATCTCTCCTTCATCTTCTTGTAAATATTATTTTATTGTTGGATACCCTAACGGTTCAGTGCAAAGCAAGCATTTAACCTCAGTGCACTGGTCTGTGTGTATCTGTTGAAAAATCTCCTCTTATCTTGTTTCAGTGGAATTTCTCTTTCAATCAATTTGAGGTACAACCAGGACAGGTGTACCAAGTGACTGTGCAACACCTGCCCAGTCTAAGTACTCCAGGAGACCATAATTGGAAGTCCATGTCAGTCACAGTACCAGGTAAGGGATTTGTTAGTGGGCTTGTCACTATGTAAAATTATGTTGTAGAACAGTACTCAAATAAAGATATGACTAGGTGATGATGTTGATGGTTTTGGTTGTTTAATTTTGTTAGTTATATAACACCTTCAGCTAAGGGCTATGCAGTATGCAAGGGGGTCTTGTAGCACCTTTAAGACTAACTGAAAGAAAGAAGCTGGTAGGATGAGCTTTTGTAGACGAGTCTCCATCTGAGGAAGTAGACTCATGTCTATGAAAGTTCATGCTACCATCTTCTTTCTTTTAGTTAGTCTCAAAGGTGTTATAAGATTCCTTTGCATACTGAGTTTCCAGAGTAATACAGCTATGTCTTTGAATTAAATGCTGTGCAGAAAGTGCTTTAAAGCAAGTCTCCCTAGCTGAAGGCTTAAAGTCCTTATAAAGGGAAGTTAAAAGGAATCTTTCCTTAAGAAAGAGATTTCAGAGTAAACATGGGCTGAGAAAAAGGCTTGATAGGATGGAAAGACCTATGCATTTTAAATACAGGAAGTGATGGAGCCATTCAGATGTCAAGTGAGAGATAATTTCAAAGAAAAGGAACTGCAAGAGAGATGGGGCAAGGAGCAGGAAATAGATGATGCAACCATAGGTTTGGAAAACATTACAGAAACAATATAATGAAGCTGATGGGTGGCAAGTGCTGATGATTGGGATGAGGAAGAAAGACCTCCAAAAGATGAAACATAAGTGGAACTATGAAGGCTGCCGGCTAAACACTTACAGATCAACTTGGGGAAGTTAAAATGAACATACTGAAGAAAAGCAAAACCAAAGAGAAAAGTCATGTAACAATGTATTTAAACTGGGAAGCAAAACAAATAAGGGTAGCAGAAGTGAGTATAGAAAAAAATAATGAAGACAGAAAATATAATAGTCTATTTTTAAATGGCATTAATAATAGTCAAGGAATTAAAGAATAACCATCTCAATTATAATTATCATAACAGAAAAGAGAAGGAAAAGGTAGATGAAAAGCCAGTATAGTGTAGTGGTTTGAGTGTTGGACTACAGTTCTGGCGACCAGAGTTCGAATTCCTACTCAGCCATGAAAACTCACTGAGTGACCTTGGGCAAATCACATTCTTTTAGTCTTCCAGGAAAGCAAAGGCAAACCCCCTCTGAACAAATCTTGCCAAGAAACCCCTGTGATAGGTTTGTCTTAGGAGGCCTTCATTCAGAAACAACTTGAAGGTGCACAACAATCAAACAGTATTAGAGTGGCTGACAAGCTCCTAATGGCAACAATTTTCACTTTACCAAATTTAAAATAACTCAAAAGTTATAAGAGAATCTGTAACCAGATTAGCTGTTTGTAAAAATTCTGATAGATTGTAATTACAGGAAAAGTTTATAAAAATACCAAAAGTTGGAGAAGGACAAACAGTGAAATCATTTCTAGAAATATTTGGTTCGCGTAAACAAGAAAGTAAACCAGGAAAGAACAATTAGAAGATGATGGAAGAATCTCAAACAGAAAGAGAAATTCAAACTAGACTGGAAAGAGCTTAAAAGACAATCTAAAAGATCAAGAGCAATAGGAATAACCATCAAAAGAAGGAGAGGGGGAGAATATGAAGTAGAAGTGAAATAGCAACCTGAATCATTAAGAAAACAAAGATGCAAGCACATTTCATGAAAGTCAGCATCAGAGGAGGAAGCAATAAAAATTATTTAGAATACTGAAAGGTAAGAAGAATTTTAAAAAATTTGTTTTAAAAAACAAATAAATATGTGCTGATCCCCCCCCCCCCCTCTTTTATACAGTTGCCGGACATAAGATTCTGTTAGCTGATAGGCATTAAGATTTCTGCATTTCTGATTCTGGCAATTCAAATAAATATTTAAGACCAGAGTAATATCTCAGACAATGTTTATTCAACTTTAAACTTGAGATATGGAACCAGTGTCCCTCATTTACTTGACTTTTTACATGTTTTCCCATTTTTATATATTTGGCAGATCTTAGTAACCTTTCTGGTTCAACATGACCTCTTGTTCCACATAACATCTTTCTGAATATAAATGCAACCTTTCTGTCTTCTTGTTGCAGACTGCACAGTTCCTCTCATGAAGACAACAGTACCATGTCTGGAAATAGGTAAAGTTAGTTTGTAACTTTGGAAAAGTGTGAGAAATGCTACAGTATTTGAAATTCCTGATTACTTTTTTTTAATGTTCAGGCAGTCTGTGGGAGCCCAATATTGATGGGATAAGTCTAGCTGATGACACTCTGTTGGTGAGCTTTAACCCAGCTTTGGAGGCAGCCAATTATTATATCCATGTGATCAGTTTTCAAGATGAACAGGAATGTAAAAAGGCCACTAAACAAATCTCAAAGGTAATCAGCTCTTCCTTGCTACTTGTAACATTTACTTCAGAAATCAAGTATATAATCTGAAAACTTAAATTGTATTTCAACAGTTACTTAGTTCACAGTTATGTATACAATAACATCCAAAATCCACAAAACAGCAATATCCCTGGATTTTAGTTCATAGTATTAGTCCTTCAATGCTTATTGATTCAACAGAACCACCCATTGAGTGCCTCCTGAAGATGAATTGGGAGCAAGTACAGTTTAAACAAGGCTAATATAATATTAAAAGAGTGACCTCCATAGATAATTTTGACCACATCCTTTTGCACCAGCTATAGCTTCCAAATAATTTTTAGCAGAAATCCATATAGATTGCATTATTGTATCTACTGTAATATGATTTGTGTGTGATAAAGACAGCTGAAAATGCATCTAGATCTGCTTTCTCTTGGAAAGAGCAACTACCACACCAAAATGACTAAAGGCACTCCAAGCCATTGATCATCCAGGAGGAAATTGGATTCAGAAACTATCCTTGAGTTGACAAAACTGTGCTTACTCTTTGAATTCTGCCCTGGCCTTGTTTGTGCTATAGCAAAGGCACAGTAAGTTTGAAGATGCACGTTCCTATTTGTCTTCTCAATGCTGTTTCTCATTTTCCCTCTGGTTTTATTAAAGCTTTTTGCGATCTTATCTTAATGCTCTACTTTCCTTCTTGGTTTATACAGGAGGGACTTCAACAGCGACTGAATGTGACAATTATGCTAGAGAGAAACTTGAAGAGTTGTTGCAAATACCAAGTGCAGGTAGGTTATCAGCTGCATTTCATATTAAAATAAGGGAGGTCATGGTCCTGTATTCCATGCTGACAGCTATACTGTAATGATTTCTTTGCAGAAGGCTGGAAAGCCACCAATGAATCAAAAGGGCTCCTGGCAGAGCATTAGGAGATACAGAGCAAACCATTGCAAAAAAAAAAACCTGTAGTTTTTCATTTATAGCTATAGATTTCCCTCTATTCTCGCCTTTTGGGGCACCTGTGGTCATTTTTCAGGGAAAAGGTTTAATTTTAAAGTGCTAAAATTCAGTAAAATATTTTGTCAAAAAGAAAAGTCTATAAATTGATCTCAGGGAAGTTAGATGGCTAGTCCCCTGTCTCTCTGTGCTTTGTGCAATTGCACTTGTGTTAACTTTTACTCTTTTATCCTAACTTTGAAGTATTCAAAATAACTTGTGGTATAAAAATCAAAGATACAGCTGTGTTAGTCTATAAAATCAATATGGAAAGAGATCTTGTAGAACCTTTGAGACTAACTGAAAGAAAGAAGTTGATAACATAAGCTTTCATAGACTTGAACCTACTTCCCCTGATGCATTTGGTAGAGTGGAAAGCCCAGGGACAGACCTAAAGTCATTTATGCGTGAGAATGTCAATTCAAATTCAAAATCCTGTGGATATGGAAATGAAATGGCAAGACCAGTTTTAATCGGAGCTGGGGAGTAACAGTAAGGAGTAAAGGAGTAAGAAGTTTTTACAGGAGTAGGCGTAGGAATAAGTAGTAACTAAATATATTTATTACTCTTTATTCCTGTTATTATATTGTACATACAAAAACCAAAAAAAAAAAACCAATTTGATTATATTTCACTGAGGGACAAAGAGAGAGACTTACACACACACACCAGCCTTGCAAAGCAACTGGGGCTTTTTCCCCAGGGCTGGGGAGCAGGAGTAGGAGTAAGGAGTAAAGGAGTAAGACATTTTTACAGGAGTAGGAGTAACATTAAGAAAAAACATCTTACTCCAAAGTAGGACAAGGAGTAACCACTAAATCACCACCACACCCCAGCCCTGGTTTTAACAGTGGTTGTTGGTGGACAAAGGCAGCAAGGAAGCTGTTGCCTGCAAGTAAGGAGTGTAGATGAGTGTGGAAAACAGAGAAGGATATGATGAATGGGTCAAGGGCGCCCTCATGACGGGGGGGGGGGGGGGACAAAAGACCATCATAGCCAATTCTTTTAACAAAGTTGATCTCTTGTAAATGGAGCTCTGCATTTTTTAAAAAACCAATATAATCAAATTGGTTCCAGACACTTGATCATTCCTGCATTTGAACAGTAGGTCCTAAGGAGAGCAAAATGGAGTGGCTTACTTATGGGCCAAGGGCTGTGAGCAAACAGTGCTGTTATAGTAGTGGAGCAGCTTCCAAGATAGGCCAGCTGTTGTACATAATTTCTCAGTAAACCAAATGTGTGCTGTTTGGCACTGAAACATTTTAAATTAGCTGTTAAAGTTGACTTGTCCTTTCTTTTCCCACCAGATCCAGCCATTCTTTACAGCCTGTGCCACAGATTGTAAGAGGCATTTGGTTTCCATCCCATGCCCCTCATCTCCCACAGACAGCATAATGAAGGAACCAGGTATGGTCTTTGTTTGGGTCTTTGTACCAGTAACTGGTACAAATTGTTTGTACCACTAACAGTTTTCACGAGAAAACTATTGCTAATTATTGTTACAAAACATAAGACTGTACAGTATCTTAGAACTCAAAGGCCTGTTACAGACGGGCATAAAGTACGGACTGGGTCCGTATTAGGGTTAGAAAGGGGCATCCCTTCCAGATGCCCCAACCCTAATATGGGCCGAGTTCGTACAAAATGGCGGCGCCCGTTCCAGCTTTATGTAGCGGACGCACTGCGTCCACACATCACATGGCGCATATGATGCTGTGAGTGTGCCATTGGCGCCTCGTGGTGTCATATCCGCATCACAAAGAGAAGCGCCGTTTTGGCGCTTCTTATTTGCAGCGCGGAGGAGCCTTGCAGTTTGGACGCTGGGGCTCCTCCGCGCTGCAAATGGTGGCAGCAGCAGACCTCCCCTTCTGGGCGGTCTGTAAAGCGCCAATGTATCCACTAATTTGTATATTTTAAGTATTCAAATGTTGTGGGTAACATAAGTAGCTTGCACAAAGAAAATATGAAACTCAGAGGACTTTCAGTAGACACTTCCCCTAAAACAGAAATGGACAACTTTTGGTGCATCCAGGAGCCAGTTTCAGCCTTCCCCACATCATATCATAGGAAACACACCCCTCCCTGCATCACACACCACCAAATCCTGGGAGCAACCTGGATTTTTCCACTTCTGGGTTGCACTTTTTTTTCTTTTCTTTTTTTTTTAAATTTTTTTGATACCACATATAGTTTGAACAAGGTACATGGCTCCTGCACACCTTATTTTAAATTGAAATATGGTTAATTTAACAACTGTGCTCCTAAAATTTAGTTAAGGAGGGTTCCAGTGGCCTTAGAAATTGCTGGAGGCACTTGTGTGTACAGACAGGTGTTCCTACTCCATATCTGAGAGATGTCTCTTCAGTCTAGGAACCATGCAGGGAGCACCCTCAAGGTAACAAATAAAGTGAGACAGAAATAACGCATGCTTCCAAGAAAAATAGATATATTCAGCAATTGGTTTTGTGCCGTGAAGACTTTAACTGGGCACTTGGTAACTTCTGTATCAAGTTTAGAAAATGATAATGAAGCCTAACTTCTAGCCCAGTTAAAATGAACTAGGTAAAGAAGTTGATGGACTTGAGGACCAAATCTCTTTCTGTTAAAAACTAAGGAGTGTTTGTGGATACAAAAGCTAACACTATGATATACACCTGCACTCATCTGACACACATGGCTTCAGCTATATTATGCTCTTATATGAGACAGTTCTTAAAAGCTCTGTTTAAAAATATGAAGGGGAAAATATGCCATTGTTTTTTAGATCTTAATTACACCCAAGTTATTCTGTTGCTTCTTAGCCCATTACTGCTAAGAATGAGGTCGTCCCTATCCACTGGGAGGTTCAGCTTCATAGTTTTGTGTGAATCCAGTTATGGAAATGTACTTTACAACGTGTGCTATTTGTTCCCTTATGTTGCAGATTATCTTTCAATGGGACTGCCCATAGCTCTCACATTCATCTGCTTTTTATTAGTTGGGTCAGCTGTTGCCTCAGCTATTTGCCTTGCTCGAAGGCATAAAGGTATGAAGTGTACCTGAAATAGATGGGGGGAAATTGTTAACTTGTTATTATCCAGTACCTTTTTGGAGCGATCTGCAGCATGACACTCCGTCTTTCATATCAGGGATTCAATAGAACACACTGATTCAGAGTGATCCAGTTACTGGATCACTGGGCCTTATTGGGTTCATAGTTACTTAAGTTCCATTATCTGTGATCCCATGCTTATCCTGCACAGAAATCGATATTTCACCTTTATATTTTGCGGATATCTCAAGTTCCATGGAGGAGGTTATATTCCTGTGGTCCAGTCAATATACTGCCATAATGAAATATGGAACATCTCTATTACAGTCTAGAGAGACAGAAGGACTGTAGTGACCTCCCTGATTACATGCCCTGTACAGAGACGTTCCACAGTTCTGTCCTTTGCATCTCTTGTCAAAAGGTGATCAAGTAACAGGGGATGGGAATGATTGTTCCTAGACTAAGCTAGCTAGTTAGACCTGCTCTAAGATAGCTTCCTGCATTCCTGTGTTTCATACTGTATGAAGTACTTCACATTTATTATGTTAATATTTCTTACAACAAACCTGTACAGTAGGCCACTCTTGTTATCCATGTAACACAGACAGGAATTGAAGCTGACCTAAGGCAGTTTTACAGGCCACAAACTTCTTCTCTTGCTGGCCCTAGAAAGCACTTACCTAAGTCCAGTATGATTTTCTAATATGAAGAAGATAGTGTTGAGCCTAAGGAGGGACGTATCATAATCTGTCCATCCTTATCTTCCTACACACACCTGAACTGCAGGATGAAGGAACCTGGCTGTTGGATTCAGTAGTTCCTGCATCATCATATTTTTTAATAGCAGAGTTGATTCCAACACTAAGATTACATTGAGTCAGATCATCTAATAAATGTATGCTTCTTTCCCTCTTAGTAACAAGCTCTGGAGCAAGCAATAATTTTGAAGCAAGCCATGGTAAGAGAACCTCTCCTTCTGGCTCAATACGCTTTTGCAATGTGGGATTTTTTGTTGTCCTGTAAGATATACACATGCATGCATATGTGTGTGTGCACACGCGCACACACAGAGTAGAGAGATACCAAAAGCTCTGGAGTTTATAGGCCATGAATTCCTGAGTGTGAAATCTTTATATTAGGATTAGGAGCTGTTACTTTCTGAAACAGTATTTTACAACCACAACTGTATTTCTGCACAGAAGATAAAGATGTCTCTGGCTATATTGTTTGTCATTTGTTTCTTTGAAACAACTTTACTGATTCTCTAGAAAGAAAGGAATTGGACTTGCAGCTTTGCAAAGTGCTGATACTGTATATGTACTGTTAGACAGGACAGTGCTTAATATTTGCCAGATGCCAATGAAAATATGTTAAAACAGTATTGGTTTTTTCTATTTGAAGCTTTTGAAATATTCATAACTGTTTCTGATAGTGAACTTGAAAAAAGATAGATTAAAGGGCTGGAGACAGAGTGAGTGGGAAGAGGTAGTATGAACACAAATCATACATTCTTGATTATTTAAAACTTACCCTTCCTAATCCTCCCATCTTGAGTGGGCCACTTATTCTCACAGTGAAGCATCCCTTCTCTGTCCAGTGAGCACAAACTTAAAATAGCACTGATGCATATTCTGAATCAAGGTTAAGGGTACTTAGATATGTGAAATCCAATAATTCCTAAGCATTATCCTATTATGCATTTTCTCTGATTCTTGACTGGTAGTTCAGGTTTAAAAATGAGTTAAGACACCGGAGGGGGAGGAAAATCTGTATTAAATGATCTTGAACATTTGCTCCTGTATTCTCTGTAGCATATAGTATGAGCATACCTGGTTTTTGTAACTCCTGCTTTTTAAATGTTGAGTGAATTTTTAAAAAGAAAATTTTAATTTTTCAGGTCTCCTGCCTGCATCACAGACTCCTCCACCCCTGAAGCCTCGTAAGGTTTGGATTGTGTATTCTGCTGATCACAAGCTCTACGTAGATGTTGTGATGAAGTTTGCTCAGTTCATGATCACAGTCTGTGGCACTGAAGTAGTTCTAGATCTGTTGAATGAACGTCAGATATCTGAGATGGGACCTGTACCCTGGCTTACTCGTCAAAAACAGGAAATGGAAGCACTCTCTTCAAAGATAATTATCTTGTGTTCTCAGGGCACTCGAGCTAAGTGGCAGGCCATGCTTGGTCGTAGTGAGATAGCTGTGTCTCTCAGGCAAGATAACCTGCTTCCATTAGGAGATATGTTCACGCCAGCATTGAATCTGATCCTGCCAGACTTTAAGCAGCCAGCTTGCTTTGGCATGTATCTAGTCTGTTACTTTGAGGGCATAAGCGATGAGAGAGATATTCCAGAACCATTCAATGTCACCTCCAAGTACCAGCTGATGGATAAGTTTGAGGAAGTTTACTTTCTGATTCAGGATCTGGAAAAGTTTGAGCCAGGGCGAATCCATCAGATTCCAGAGATCTCACCTGACAAGTACACTGAGAGCCCTAGTGGTAGACAACTAAAAGAGGCACTGCAGACATTCCAGAAATGGCAGTCTGAGCATCCTGATTGGTTTAAAAAACAAAACACCTCTTGTGAGTCTGAAGATGACCTGGAGTCCCTTAATGGGGAGCTATCTGAGGAATTAACACCACTCCAGGGAGGAATTGTGAAACATCAGCTGATCCCACAGCAACCTGTTCACAATAGCTGTTTGGTCAATCTCTTGGCCACTGAAGATGAGTTGGGAGCCCATAGGCTGCTTCCCCAGCTCCTTTCAAAGGATGATCTAGCATTCCAGACCCTGGTGGTTCCTGCTGATGACACTTCTCAGGTTCAGATGGTAGTGTCATTTGACCTTGCAGAAGAGGGAGAGCTACTTAGCCATCAACTGTTGACCAATGAAGACAGGCTGGAAAGAATGCCTATGACAGAAGCTAGCCTTCCAAGGAGGAGCAGTGCCATTCTTCAGGATAACATACCCTCAGATTCCCATCCTTTGTCAGTTGATGTGAGGCAGCAGCTTGGGGAATTAATGTACTCTCTCTATCAGCAAAGCATTACCCCTTGTGATCCACCTCTCTGCCAAGATGATGTTAATGAACAACATGGTTTGGTTTTTGACTCTTGCAAAGATCAAAGGCAATCAGTGCAGTCAGACCAGGGTTACATCTCCAGGTGTTCACCTTTGCCTTCTGATGGCCCTGTGGAGGAAGAAGAAGAAGACCAAGAACAGGAAGGACAGGGATATAATGGGTCCCTTTCCCAAGATGTATTGGACAGTTTAAAAAGTCTTCAGCAACAACTGCTTTTCCAAGATATTCAGCACAACTTCAGCTAGGGTCTCATCAGAGGGAAGATGCTCTGGATCTTTATCCAGATCCTGTTCTATGTTTTGCCCAAAAGGAAATGTCTGTTATTTGAAATGTAAACGCTTCAGGCAACCATGTGTGTCCTTGTGTCACATGCTTCTGTGAAGCCTAAGTCTAATGGGTAGGAGGGCTGACTAACAACTGCCATTTTTTAGCCAGCTATCTACTAATGCACCCCGCTTATAGTGCCTGTTGGAACATCATTACTATTTTATCTTCTAAGACAAAGATGTCAAATTATGAATAATGCTTCATCCTGTGGATTGACTGATGCTTTAAACTACCTCTTAGAAGCATAGGAACAGCTTCATAGGAATAGACAAATTGTCAAGCTATCCTAGAGTCCTTCACAAGTGGTCAGTACCATATACACTCATCCCTCCCCATTTGTGGACTCAGTATCTGTGGTTTTGGTCCTTCGCTGACGGCAAGCAAAGAGGGACAAAATGGGGCAGTTCCCTGGGGCATGCATGCAGCAGCGCATGCAGAAGCGTGCCCCAATTATAACCAATGGGGCTTGAACATCTGCAACATTTCCAATTTGTGGGGGGGGGGTGGTAGTAGTACAGAATGGATCCCTGTGAATCAGTAGAGACAAGTGTATTTTTATTCAAAGTGGTGGTCCATGGTTCTGTACTGCTCTCTGAGCCATCAGTTGCTGGTCTGTGACAAGTTTCTAGGAAAGAAAGAGGGAGTTGTAACTAGTGGGTATGAATGTGATACTGGTCCCTGGCATACTAGATAAATAAATGCCAGACCCCTGCATCAGACAGCACGAGAAGCACTTTCCAGAGACACAGGGTGTTATTGGTATGATCCATTGTTCACAACAGATAAATGATAATGCTAATTCAGACAGCTGATTATTCTAACTCAGGTACAATGTTTCCATCTTGATGATTTTATAAGAATCACTTTCATTGAGATTTTTAAATCCAGTGTTCTGTTTTCCATTAGCCAACCAGGTGCTTCCAGGCAAGTTTTCTCCCTCTTTTGGCCCCTCCAGTATTTCCTATGAGTGGAGAGGTGTGGCTATTATGATGATGGCTAATAGCTCCTGGTGAATGTGCTCTTTAATCCCCTCTTTAAAATCATCTAGCTTGGAAAATTCTGTCAATTTAGTCATGCATTGTGTGAAGAATTACTTTCTGTTACCTGTCCTGAATCTGCCTCCGATCAATTTCAGTAGATCAGTAGTTTTTCTGTTATGAGAGAGGAAGAAAAAACCCTCTATGCACTTCATGTATTGTTTTTATGAGTCTTTTTCATGTTCCTTCTCAGGCGCGTTACAGACCGCCCAAAACGGGCGGTCTCGCACCGCAGCTGGTTGCTCCGCGAGGGAGCTGCAGCAGCCAAACCGCGCGGCTCCCTCGTGGAGCAAAAAGAAGCCCCAAAACGGCACTACTTCTTGCGCCCCGGATGGAACGTCACGAGGCACTACTCGCGCACTCGCGGCGTCATATCCGGGGCGTGACATGCGGACGCTATGTGTCCAGCACATAAAAATGGCGGTGCCCGTGTGTATAGGACGCCACCATTTTTACGCCACCGTCACGTGCTAGGGGTGAGGCCAGTGTGGACGCTAGGTCCTCGGCCAACCCCTAGCACGTGACAGGGGTGCCGCAAAGGCCCGTTTGTAACGGGCCCTGTCATCATTTTTTTTCCTGAACTAAAAGAAACTGGAACACTTCAGGGGTTGTTTTGTTTTGTTTGTTTTGTTTGGCACCTTTTTGGCTTGAGGATAGATAGCCTTTTTGAGCTGAAGGGACTACAGCTAAGCACAGTATTACAAGTCACTCAACCATATTTTTATGTAAAGGCATTACATGTAATTATGAATAATTGTGATTCACTTATTTTCAATCCCATTGCTAATAATATCAACACAGAACATAATTTTTTTTGTCATTGTGTATTGGGGTGATGCTTATATAGATGTGTTGGTTAACTTCACACTTGCTTACATTGAACATCTTGGCCTTTTTGTTGTCTGTTCACCAGTTGCCTGCATCAAGACAAATACATTTTCCCTTCTGCAGCAAGTGCTTAGCTGTTTTAATATTGGGGCTAGTAAGTGTAAGATTGTCTTAAACTGATGTGAAATTCTGCTTGTCCTGCTTTAAGTAATTGCTGTGCTCAGTTACAGATCATGCAATAATCACAGAGTTGGAAGAAGCCTCATAGGCCATGCATCCAACTCCTGGTCAGTGCATGATTTCCAGCTAAAGTATCCCCAGTAGATAGCTGTCCAGCCTCTTTTTGAAGAAGTCCAAAGAAGGAGACCCCCCACCACCTCTCTAGGCAATTGGCGCCACTGCCAAACTGCTTTTTCTGTCAAGAAACTCCTTCTAATGTTCAATCAAAATTTATGTGTACTGTATACGTGCCTTCACGTTGCCTGTTGACTTAGGGCAACCACATGA
>NC_056526.1:18521945-18547107 GCF_019175285.1 Sceloporus undulatus | reverse complement strand
TTTTTTTTTTACCTTTAAAGATGTTGCCCAAACATGATGAGGAGATTAAGCCCAGCAAGCTCAGTGCATTCAGGGCAAATACTGTAGATACTGAAGCATGAGCAGAGGAACAGCATACAAAGCAAGCCTCACTGGTTAAGTCCATGCTTAGGGACTATACACAAGGGACATTATCGCACCAGTCTTGTGTCTTGCAGCAATCACACTGAAAGGAAACAAAAATAGAGGTGGGAACTTAATATCCACTGGGTTTTGGTTCCAGGATTCCCTGTGGATATCAAAATCCATGAATGCTCAAGTCCTGTTAAATACAGTTACATTGTGCAATACTGTCCCTTATATAAAATGGCAAAAATATGGTTTGCTTTTGGAATTTATATTGTTTTTGAATATTTTCAAGCCTTGGATGTTTGACTGTATGGATAAGGAGGGCTGACTATACCACTTTGAAAATGTTTCTTATGACACCTCTCTTCATGCAGCTGCATTGCTTTGAACCCCACCCTGAAAGTCTCTTTGCTGGAGTTCTGGCATTACAACAGTCCGTGCCACAAGAGGTTCTGATACTTCCCCTGCTACTGCTCCCACTAGTTATTCCAAAACAAACTGACTCTATGTCTGTTAATTTATTTTTGATTTTGCTGTATTTGTATAATTATGGCAAAAAAAATTAAAAATTTTTCATTTCTATGGCTCTGTCATATGACTTCAGGGACCATGCAAAAATACCACTACACACCTACAATCTGATGTATAATTGCTCATTCTACCACCTCAACCATTTTTTTGCCTCATTCTGCCACAGGTGCATGTCAGTCCTAAATAAAGAAAAACACATTTTGTTCCTCCATGGGACATACTTGAGATTTGACTTGGTTTAGAAACAGTTTGATAGCTGTTAAAACCATGGTTCCCCTAAGAATTTTAGCTAAGCAATGAGCAGATCAAGCTAAGACATTCTTACTCAATGTTTGTTTCATACAATTAGCTTTCTATTATATCCTCTTTACCTTAGCTTTCTGTTGATAAACCAGAAATGAAGTTGCTGAAGTCTTTACTTTGCATTACAGTATTGCTTGTAAATACACTGTACGCAGTCTACATAATATAGAACATTCCTCCCCGGATACTCCAGCATCTTACAGTTTCTTAGGATCCTTTCAACTGCCCTGTAATATTGATCAGGATTATTTCTGTATTATATATGAAGGAGAGCTAAATGGTGGTATTGGTGGTGGTGGTGGTATTTTTTAAGATTACCACTGGTTTGTTAGTGGTAATGTACATGAGCAATAGTTACTGTAGCAAATTGTTTTGTTAATGTCAGGTACCAGATACAAAATATATCACCCTGAAAATGCTTGCTTTGATACATAAGTACCTTACATAGAAAATGTCCAGAAACTTGTCATGGGGAGATAAGGTCTAAAGTTTCCAGTGACATGAACTATCCATTCTCTGCATAGCTTTCCATCACTCTAGCATACAGTACTGTCTTTTGAATCCCTTACCCAAACAATAACCATCTCAGTACATTTCTCCTTTCCCATTACAAGAGGGAGAGGGAATAAAGAGCTGTGAAGACATGTGTTTGTACATTTATTCTGATTTCAGAAATTTGTTGCTGGACTTTAAACCTAGGCTATAGGTCAGCCAAAGTTACGTGCATCTCAGATTTTTTTTTCTCCAACGGGAAAGAGCATATGCTTAACTTGCTGATTAAAACATTGTCACTTAAAAATAAGGTAAATAAATAAATCTCAGAAGAGAATGGGATGAAAATGAGTGGGGAACGAAAAAGAAAAATCTTCAGTTTGCTGATGGAACAATTCAATTTTCAATGCCCTTCAGATGGAAAACTAGGAAGAAATGAACAGAAATGTGACTGACCACCCACAGTCTGGATTTATGCTGTCACCTTCAGCACTTCATTTTGTTGCAAAGCGTAGGCCAAACCTGGCTCCTTTATTTGAAAAGTTCAGAAATTCAGTATCTTAGAGCTGCATTACAAAGAATTAAGAAACAATCAGACAGCCGTGAACAATTAACTTGTTTTTTTTAATTTTAAGAACAAAATGTTTTAAAAATAGAAACTCTGTTAAACTTGTGGGGATGCTAAGTTTCCATGTCACTTCTTGCAAGTCTCTTCACTTTCCCTCAGCACAGTGGCTTTTATACTTGTGTCTGCATCTGCACACATGACTGCTGTGGCCATTTAGATGCTGAACTACAACTTTCAGCAGCTCTAGCTAACATAGCCCAGAGTGAGGAAATGTGGGAGCTGAAATCTAAGATCTGGGCATGTGGGAGACTTCTAAGATATTCCCCATCATTATTATTGTTATTACTGATTGCCCTAAAAAAGGAAATGTCTCACCTTCCTCAAATAACAAGAGTGTTCAGTCTGAATTTGCAACCTCTCAATTTTGTTAAGCAAAAGCCATTCCAAGAAACCTGGTTTAATCAGCACAGTTTAACATAGAACAATGGACAGATGTACTATGCAGGTGTTAAGGAAAGGCTTAGCAGAACATTCTTGTGGGAGTTACTCACAATCTGATGCAGCAAACATAAAACACTGCATCCTCCCACTAGCAGATAGCAATGAGATGCAAGGAATCTTTCCAGAAGACAGCCCAATTACCCTCATTGCAACAAATGTTGTGTGTCTTAATTTTTAAAAAGTACTTCAAAGCACAGTAGGACTGCTTACAGTAATTTCCAATACTTTAAAAAAGAGCCTTGATTAAATGTTGGATGACTGGTGCTGTAGGTTAGAAAACCTGCCCTGACGAAACTTTTTAGAAAAGCAGCCATCCCAAGCAATTGGTGCTTACGAACTGACATTATGGAGTCGGTCTCTCGCCTTGCTTCCTCCTTCCTAACCTAAAGCTGATCAGTATGGCTTCTGCTTCTTCAAGGGAAAGCGGTGGTGCCATCTGTGCACAACTTTGGCTGCTACATCAGAAAGAATGCCACCACATTTCTATGCACACTTCCTTGCCCAACAAGAACTAGATACAGGTATTACAATTCCATCAAATTTTACAGAATAAAAATGCAGCCCTTGAACCAGCAGCCTTAATTTAACCAATATCGGACAGATTTCACCTCCTTCAGTGTCATGAAGTTCTTCTGTTGTTGAGCTATTTTTGCAACTAGTGAATATTTCTTTCCATCCACTTTACAGCAAGGATAAAATTGTGACTGGTGTGTCACCTACAATATATAAAATGCACCAGTTTTGCTTCTATTGGGAGTGTGCCTGTAATGCTCATAACCATAAGGGCTTGTAGTGTTTTATTTATTGCACTGCAGGCTGCTTCACAGCAAAGTGACATATTGCACTTCCACCTGTTCTTTCCCTGTTAGGAAAGTAGCATCTCCACGAAAAGTGTCTCAGAGCTCAGAAGGAAATTCCACAGTACTTAAATTTTACAATCACAGTCACAGCACCAATATTGTCCAGACAAACAGAAATTACAGAAAGGGAAGCTGTCTGGCTAGAATTTCACACACAATTATCTCTCAAAAGCTCTGCTTTGGGCCCAGAGTAACACACTGGTAAGAAAGTTAAACCTTGGTCCTCACAGGTGCAACCAGAGTTGACTGGCCTGAAGTTCATAAGCAGGCATCTCAGAGTGACTCTGGAGTTAACAAGTGAAACACCTAATGAACATCACCAATCTATAACTGAGAATAGAAAGGAAAGGCAGAATGTAAGTGTAGCATTAAAACAGCGCTTGAGGACCAGGTTGTTCGTCACCTATTCTGGTTTTTGTATCATTTCTCTATAGTGCAGTAATATGACAGCAAAGAAGAGTGTCTATAGTACCAAGAGGTGGAAAGATGCCGCAGCATATTTTAGCCCACCTTAGGTTTTCAGTAGTGGTTAAGGAGCACTTTGTACTTTTCCTACCTAGGCAATGTGCAGAAAACAGCAGAGCATTGTTTAATACCACGCCCAATAAGGGAATCCTTAACATAAATTTCAGACCTGTCTCATATATATGTAAAAAAATGTTGGGTAGAAGTGGATCCAAGACTTCCTTGTTCAGCTTCCTTGTTAAATATGGCCTTTAAAACCAGCTCATGAAATGTTAAAGCCAAGGGCAATGGCAGCCCACCAAGGCAGATACAAAATGCTGTTGGGCACAAAATGCTGTTGGATCCACATGCAAACAGAAAAGCATGCCCATGTGGGAAAAGAACCAGGCATCTTGCCAATATATCCATACTGTTCCCTGTATCCTTGAGTAATATGTTCTTTCTCTGCCAATTTTCATTCCATGACAAATTAAATTTAGTACTACACAGTGCATACCAAGCGGCATGCATAAATAAATAAAAAAATAAATAAAGGGGAAGGGTTTTCCTTTCTGCTTATTTTCTCATAGTGATGATTGCCTGTTACTCCACATTACCTATAAAACAAAAAGACATGAAGACTATTGTCAAAACAGCGAACCGATTTCTTCAAATCATGCAAGTCGATCACCAAGAAAAGAAAAAAGAAACAAGAGGCTTAGTGGAAACGGAGATTGTTGACAGACCCTGTTATCACCGGTGAGTTAAACGTCTCAGTTATAAAGGCGCTTTCACTCCTTCCTGGATAAAATCCGATGTATCCCATTTGCACAATCGGCACATGATGCAATGAAGTTGAAGCACAGAGGTAGAATTTTTCAGCATGGAGACAGATGGTTCTTTTCTTCTTTAAAGATTGCAGGTTCCATCCTAACCCCAGAAATGTGTCTCAAGAGGAAATTATTTTATCTCTGGCGAGGGGCAAAAAAACCAGTTGCTTTCAAAAGGTTTTTAGTATGGTAAAAGTGGGTTTAAAAGAACCTCCTCTTTCAAGAGCAGGGTAGAGCGGCATACTCCAAGGCCTACCATACAGGAAGCAACATCAGCACAGTCTCTTCTTAAATCACTGGGAACTGTCAAGTATCAAACAAGCCAAAACATTAGCTTTCTTATAGCTCATAAGCGCTATGGGCAAAAAGGCAAAGGGAAGCCCACAGGGGACACTAGTAACCATACAAAAGAGTCTTAAGATTTGGCCCACAAAAGTAGCAATGCGGCTGAATTTTGAGATACTGTAATTAAAAAAAAAAAAAAAACAACCTGTGAAGGAAACAGTTTCCCTTTCCCAAGAGAAGATGTTCTTGCTGTTTAATTTGTCCTTACATATGGTTTTGAGCTTTTCATGTTGAGATCTTCCCCGACCAGTTTACTAAAGGATGTATAGAAAAAGAACCATATTAAGAAAAACAGTGCCCTTCATCTGCCCTTGGCTAAAGCAGCTTGGCACAACTACAGCACCCTGAGCAACAACAGGTTAAGCAGAGGCACTGGTCTTTGAATGGCCAGATGATGAACCTGTGTCTGGACTGTACTCCTTTAGTTTGCAGGTAGGAAATAACACGAATGCATGTTCCTCCACACAGCTTCCATATATACCAACGGTGTGTGGAGAAAGTTGGTTTCACATCACAATCACTGTGGGAATTTGTAAAGCACTTGGTTGTGTGAGCCTCCACCTGCAGTTTGAAGGCCTACAGTCCATCCACAAGGTTACCAAAAGAATTAGGCCCAACTTAGCACCATCAGTAGTGCTTCCCTCTCTTTTTGTTCAGCATTTTATGGCTAGTTTACCCCTTGCTGAATGGACAGCAGCCCAAGGTAGATACAGAGAACCTGCTTATAGATAACAGGGCAGGCAAGTTATATGTTTGAGCTGGTGGTTGTCACTTCTCTCCCCACCACCACCACCACCAAGCTCAATAGGCAGTGCTGGTAGGAGGCACCTCAGTAAGGAGGAGAGGGCAGAGAATGAGAAAACTGGTCTTGGGTGACAAATAGGAGGCATGCAATCTTTGTTCTTCCTGTTGTGGATAAGACCAGCTCATGAAAATAAGGGAGAAAGAGACAATTTGGAAAGTGCAATCAGGCACTCAAATGATACTTGCTCTCCTGCTAGAGTTCTATAATCCTGCACAACAGAGATGCGCATAGACACAAATCTGAACAAAAGCAGTGAGAACAGCTAATTAGGGGTGCGTGATTGGGAAGATTCACATTGATGCCTTGCAAAAGCTTAACTATGAATAACCCAAAAAAGATACGGGTTGTGGAGCTACAATACATTAAGTAGCCCTTTGGGAGAATCAATAAAATAGGGGTTATAGGATTATAGATATGGTGTGGGGAAAAATATGGAACAGACAGTGGGAGTTAGGGTGAAGGACTGGGGTGAAGACCAGTAACATACACTAATTGCTGCCGTGATAAGGGTTCAGAAAATTATTTTTAGGTACTTGATGTGTCAGCATTATTAAAATTGTGTTCGTACCTGGTTAATTCCCTGGCAGGAGACTTCTAGGTCTGCAAAAATAGATTATAAGCATTTCATTCCTCCCCCTCCCCATCTTTTTTTTTTAGCTGCCATGATTAAAGGGGCTCAGGAGCAGATGATGTATAGCTATGGAACGGCTAAAGACAAAAATAGGACTGAAAATAAACGAGAGAAAGCTTGAAAATCAAGCCTGAAAAACTGGAACAACTGAGCTACAGCTGCTATAGGGAATCTCCTCCCAGTTAACCAGACTGGTGAAGAGCAGAATGCATCTTTTGGACCAATTTTAACAATGCCAGAGGTGGGAATTACACACTATGGTTGGTAAAGTATGGTTGCTGAGTGAGTTGCAGATCACAGAAAAAAAGGTAGGAGAAAAGAGGTATTGGTTAGAGCCCCTGGGCTTGCAATGGATTTCCCAGGACAAGGGTCAAAAAAATAAAATGCAGAGTTGGGAGCTACACACTACATTGGTAAGGTATGACTGCTGAGTGAGTTACACATCATGGAAACATTTCTCTGGCTATCATTGCCATGCTGGCTTAGGGATTCTGAAAGCTGCAGTTCATAAAAAGCAGTGCTCCCAAATGCTCTGGGGAGGTCTACAACTACTATCTACTGAAATGGCCTGGGCAGAAGGGTTTGAGCCAAAGTGAACATCAGGGGGAATTAGAGAGTACAGGGAAATAGACACAAGGCTGGCATGGAATGGCAGGAGAAGAAGGTTGGCACCCCATGATCTCAGGCCAAGGGAAGGGAACTGTCCTGCCAGGGCCTTAAGTGGATTACAGGGGCATCTAAATGAGACTAGAGGGGAGAGAAGATGGGCACCCAGAGATCTCAGGACAAGGGAAGGAGCCATCCTGGGAACTCTCCTGCAAAGGCCTTGAGTTGAGTGTGAGGGCATCTAAGTGAGATTGGAGGGAGAAGAAGATGGATACTCAGTGATCTCAGGCTAAGCAAAGGGGTCTGTCCTGCCAGGGCCTTGGGTTGAGTGCAGTGGCATCTATAAGAGACTAGAAGGGGAAGAAGGTGGGCACCCAGTGATCTCAGGCCAAGGGAAGGGGCCACATAGGGGTCTGTCCTGTCAAGGCCTTGAGTTGAGTGCAGGGACATCTACATGAGATTGGAAGGGGAAGAAGGTGGGCACCCACTGATCTCAGGCTAAGAGAAGGGGACTGTCCTACCAAGGCCTTGGGTTGAGTGTGGAGGCATCTAAACCAGATTGGAGGAAGAAGATGGGCACCCAGTGATCTCAGGCCAAGGGAAGGGGCCACACAGGGGTCTGTTCTGCCAAGGCCTTGAGCTGAGTGCAAAGACGCCACTCCCAGTCCCGGATCCTCAGCTCTGGGCTGTGACGGCCAGGGTGTTGACGTAGCCATGGGGTCCCATGTCGTTCTCCGAGATGCAGTGGCTGAGCTGGCTGGGGCCGAGGCCCGTGGAGGGGGTGGCCACGCTCTTGCCCTCGGCCCCGTGGCCACGGGCAGCATGCAGGAGGCAGCAGGTCTCCAAGACCTCCAGGCCCCGACAGGCCAAGAAGAAGAGGTTCTTGAGCATGAAGATGGAGAGGGGCTGCTGGTAGTGGAGGAGAAGAAGACACCGGAGGGCCAGGAGTGGGGCGTCCAGGAGCCCGGCGGGCAGGAGCCAGTGGAGGGCCAGGCGGGCGGCCCCAGGGGCCCGGGGGGCACTCAGCTCATAGAGCCACAGGACTGGTGACGCCAGGCAGAGGAAGTAGACGGCAATGAGGAGGTAGCGGAGGGCCGGCGGGAGAGCCAAGGCTGGCCGGGGCAGGAGCAGCACCTCCAGGAGGGTGAAGCTGTCCAGGAGGTCCAGGCATGTAGCCAGGAAGGCGGCGGAGGCCCGGTGGTGGGGAGGCGGGTGGACCGGCAGGAGCAACTGTCCACCCCCGCTGGCCTCGGAGCCCCCAATTGCCCTGAGGAGGCAGTAGAGGAGCGGGGCCGAGAGGGCCAAGGTGAGGCGGAAGCCGGTGGCCCCTAAGGGCAGGTGCAGCTCCACCAGCTCCAGGATGGAGGTGCCCAGGATGAGGGCCGCCTTGGGGGTGAAGGCGATGGCGTAGATCAGCCAGGCCAGGTGGGCGTAAGCGAAGTCGCCTCCGGGGCGAGGGGTTGATGCCAATGCCGCCGGTTTGCTGCCGCGTCCTCCTCCTCCTCCTCCTCCGTGGGGCGGATGTCCCAGCAAAGGGTGCAAAGGGGGCGGCGGGGGTCCTCCTCTGCTTGCCCTCTCCCGGCACCTGGCGCGGCTGTTCCTGCAGAAAAATATGCCCCAGCCGGCCCCCAGGACCAAGTCGGTGGCGATCCAGCCGCACCAGTAGAGGTCGGTGACGGCGATCAGGTAGAGGTCCAGCAGGGCCCCTTGGCTCAGCAGCAGCACCAGGGACAGCGCCTGGAAGGGCCACCGAGAGGAAGAGGAGGAGGAGGAAGAGCCGCCCGCCGCCCCCCACAGCATCCTTGGGGCCGAAGGGCTGCCTGAGGGAGGGCCCACTGCTGCTGCTGCTGTGGCCAAAGGGGGCCCATAGAGCTCCCCCCCAGCAGTCATGCCTCCTCTGGCCCCCAAAGAGGAGGAGGAGGAGGAAGAGGAGGGCTGGGGAGGGGGCTCTGGGGCTGGCACCAAGGGCTTGGCCTCTTCCTCCTCCTCCTCTTCTTCCTCGCTGCTCCTGGGGCTGCTGCTGCTGCTGGGGCTCCTGCTGGAGCTGGAGACGGAGCCCCTCCGCCCCCTGCGGGAGCCTCCGCTGGAGGAGCTGCTGCTGGAGGAGGAGGAGGAGGAGGAGGGGGCCTTGGGCTTGGCCAGGAGGGGCCCCGGGAAGAAGGGCTGGAGGAGCTCCGCCGGAGGAGGCAAGGGCTGAGCAGCAGCAGCTGCAGGAGGAGGAGGAGGAGGAGGAGGCTGGAAGGAGCCCGAAGAAGAGGAGGAGGAGGAGGAGGCGGCGGGGGGGCGCTGGAGGGAGGGCCCCCGGGGCATGGTGCTCCCGCCAACCCCGACCCAGGGCCTCCCCTCCGGCCCCAAAAGAGAGAGCGGCGGCAGCAGCGGCAACAGAAGAAGCACCGCCGACCCCGCCCCACTGCACTCCTCCCAGGAAGGGAGGAAGGGAGGAGCCCCAGGAGAAGGAGGCAGGCAGGGAGGCAGGAAGGGAACTCCGGAGTGGATCTGGATGGAGAGGAAGCTCCGGAGGAAGGAGAGAGGAGCCCAGGCCCAGAGAGAGAGAGAGAGAGGGTGGATAGAGGGAGGTAGATGGATGAGTGGTGAATGGAGGCACAGATAGATTAGATATAGATAGATAGGATGATAGGATGAACGAGGAGGAAGATAGATGGATAGGTAAATACGTTACATGGATGGAGATAGATAGATAGATAGATAGATAGATAGATAGATAGATAGATAGATAGATAGATAGGATGGCTGGGCGGGAAGGTGAGTGAGTGGATGGATGGATGGATATATAGATAGATCTTCCTTGGAGGTCTATAAGCAGAGGCTGGATGGTCATCTGTCAAGGATGCTTTGGTTGTGATTTCCTGCATGGCAGAATGGGTTGGACTGGATGGCCCTTGCAGTCTCTTCCAACTCGATGATGATGATGATGATGATGATGATGATGATGATGATGATGATGATAGATAGATAGATAGATAGATAGATAGATAGATAGATAGATAGATAGATAGATAGATAGGATGGCTCAGTGATGGCTGGGTGAGTGGATGGATGGGTAGATAGGAGCACCTGTCTTCCTTCCCAAGGAGAGATGGGGTGGTCTTCCCCAAGCCGGGCGTCTCCCTGGGAGCCTGGCTGCTTCGCACTGGGCTCCCTGGCAACCAACTGGATGGGCAGCCGAGATGAGGAAGCAGCAGCAGCAAGTTCTGAGTCCCTTTGGCTGAAGAGGAAAAGGAGGTTGTCCAAGGAGGGGAGGCCATGCCTCCTGCTGGGCCTCTGCTTTGGAGGGAGAGGACCTTGTCCTGGTTGTTGTGCCTTCCTTTCCAATTTATGGCCCCCTTCTTCTTGTTGTTGTGTGCCTTCAAGTCCTTTTCAAGTGATGGCAACCCAGACAACTCCTGCCAAGAAAACCTCATCACAGATTCACCTTGGGGCTGACTTGGAGGCACACAACCACAACACCTCTGCCTCCCCCACTTCCAGCAGCATCCTCTCATTAAACCAGAAGGCATTTTGGAAGGCCATTTGTATATCTGAACAAGTGCCACTAGTCCTTCACTTCTTTCTCTGCAAAAGCCTTATTTTTTTATCTCATCCCATTATTGTAAAAAGGTCAGAGATTCTAGGTATAAAAAGAACAGCTCACTGGAAAATGCCAAGGAACTGGCAACTGGAGGAAAAAGCATAACGTATTATTAAAAACCTAATTAAAATGCAAGGCTGTGCTGTGCATTTAAGGTTGTATGGGGCCTGACAGATATCCCTCAACAGGCAGTTTCAATGATAGGGGTACCAAAAATAATCTAATGCAAGGTACTGGGTGCAAGTCCCATATTCTATTACATGTATAGCCCAGCTTTCTTGCATGATGGACCCACCTTTCCTCTGATGATTTCAAGGCAACATGCACAGCTCTCTCTCTCTCTCTCTCTCTCTCTCTCTCATATGTTATTTTCACTTGGTTGTTAACTGCCTTCAAACCTTCAACTTACAGAGATCCTCTGAATGAGAGATGTCCAAGTCACCCTGTTCTCAACAGAGCTGCTCAGGCCTTGCAAACTCAGGGCCATGGCTTCCTTGCTTGAGTCTGTCCATCTGGAATGCAGCCTTTCTCCTTTCCTATTACCATCTATCTTGCCCAGCATTATTGTCTTTTCTAGTAAGTCCTGTCTTCTCATGCTGTGTCTGAAATATAACGTTGTCAGTTTAGAATTCAAAGATATAGCCGTGTTAGTCTGTAGAATCAGTACATACAGAGACCTTGTAGCACCTTTGAGACTCACTGAAAGAAAGAAGTTGGCAGCATCAGCTTTCGTGAACCACAGTCTACTTCCTCAGATGCATATAGTGGAGTCTCAGTTTAGTCATCTTGGCTTCTAGAAAGAGTTCAGGTTTGATTTGTCTAGGACTGGTCTTTTTGGCTGACCAGGGTATCCACAAAACTCTCCTCCAGCATCGCATTTCAAATGAACTGGTTTCCTTTCTGTTGGCTTTCTTCACTATCCACCTTTGACAACCATACATGGAATTTGGAAATATGACATGGGCATTCCAGATTGGCATTCAATGGTATGCACACCACAATTTTTATTTCTTTATAATATATGCATTTATGTGAGGTAAGCCAGACTGAACATCTTTTGAGACAGTTCCCATTCAGACACTAACCAAACCCAGAGCTAAGTTATACCAAACAGAAGCATCCAACTTTTAGCCTTCCAGGTGCTGCTGGGCTGCAACTCCTATCTCCAGAGCCAGTGGTGAGAAGTGACAGACGTTGCAGTCGGGCAATACCTGGAGGGCTTAAAGTTGCAAGGATAGACCGTATTTTAGCAGGAGTGCTTTTTGTGGCAAGCATTTTTGTTATTGTTGTTGTTGTTGTTGGACTGTGCTGCAAAAAACAAAAGGCAACTGATATATTCTCTGATTATTGGCTAGTGTCTCTGAACAGATCATGGGAATAGCTAGATCACAACTTCCTAAGACTTCTCCAATGAAGTGGCATGGCTCCTTCTGGGTTTGCTAGGTGGCATTTTCCCTTCCCTGGTGACAAAAATTAACTTTAGTGCTTAAAGCTAAATTGCATAATTGGCAGCGTGTGGCACAGCTGTGCTGCAGGGGTGGCTAGGTAGGCAGAGCTAAAAGTAGGTAGGTGTAGGTGTGTGAGTGTGTTGCTCTGTAATTAAGAATTCTGACACCCCAATAGGATTTCTTGCAGTCCTCAAATTTCTAGTATATCAGACAGTGAGTTACAAAAAATTCTTCACACCTAGAACAATTATATATGCTGTAGTTCTTTGTGGGTTTTTTTTTTTGGGGTTATGTGGGCATATTCTGGAAGAGTTTATTCCTGATATTTCACCAGCATCTTCAGCCACAGATGGCAAAACATCAGGAATAAACTCTTCCAGAACATGCCCACATAGCCTGAAAGCCCACAAAAACTATGGATGCTGTTCAGTGAAGGCCTTTGACTTCACCTATATCTGCTACATTTGCATTCCCTTGCTAACTTTTGCCTGCTCCTTTTCCTGGCTACCTAAACTGTATTTCCAAACACTCAACTTTTGAAACTTACGTTGAGTGTTTGTAAATACAGTTTAGATAGCCAAGATGCAATGCTAGAAATGTGGAGACTGAAAGAAAATTTCATTGGGGGGCAGAATTATTATTGGGGGTCAATGCCCTCACTTTCCCTGCTCCCCATAGCTTCACCTCTACCTTGTTGGACATAGATAGAACCTGCATATATACATGCCTTCAAAGTTGTCTGGCGACTAACAGTGACCGCATTAATTTCATAGTGTTTTCTTGGGCAAGGATACTCAAAAGGTGGTTTTGCCAGTTCCTTCCTCTGAAATAAACCCTATAGCATGTGCTATTCATTAGCCATTTCCCATCCGAGTACTAACTAGGGCTGACTCTGCTTAACTTTCAAGATCAGGTGGGATCTGGTACCTTTAAGAGCAGCGATTTCCAGACTTTAGTCCTCTAAATGTTTTGGATTCCGCTTTCATAATCCCCAACCATTGACCAGGCCATCTGAAGTTTCTGGGAGATGAAGTCCAAAATACCTGCAGGATTAATGTTTGGGAACCCCTGCTTTAGGGGAAGGTGCAGCTCTAGACTTGCAGACTGGAGTAGTACAGAGGTACAGCACTTAAAGGAAGTGATTAAGCACCTTGACTCTTTTGAGTAGTGATATGAGTGCTTTAGGATTAGAGCAAATTGACAGAACCCAAATTAAATGGAGATGAAATGAGGGCATTGCTCCCCAACAGACATTCTCTTCCACAAAGGAATGCTCTCATTTTGCCCTCCCTCACAAACACACCTATCACCATTTGTTCCAGAAGGTTGGAATTATTTTATTGTTGGCATTTGCACCTTCAAAGTAAATCTGTAATGAGGATGAAGAAGAATTAAGGTTCAAGATGAAGGCAAGATGTAAAACAGCAGCTCACATTTAAAATGAGCTGGACTTAACTTCAAGCATCTTAATAATTCTTCAAGACGTAGGGCTTGCTTTGTTTGCAAAGCCAGTAAGTAAAGTCTGCCCACATTTTCATTTTTTAAAAAAAGAGAAAAATGTCTGGAGAGTCTGAGGGTGTGCAGAGGGGCTTAAAATAAAACACAGAAGTGAAAAGCTTTAATTATGTCTTGCATGAGCTGTCAAGAGTCAGCAGCTGCAAAAAGGGAAGACAAAGGGAGGGTAACTCAATTTTATGCCATTTTTTTAAAAAGGGGAAATTGTTGTTGGAGTGGGGGAGGAAAGATGACATACTGGAGATGGTAAGTAGCTCAGAAAGCCTGAATTAATCTGCCAAAATGCTGAAAATGAGGGATAATTTTAATTCAGCTGATTCTGGCTCAGCTCAGTTGCTATATTACTCTGGTCTTCCACTTGCTGGTCTCCAGCCTCTTATTTCCTCTTTTACATCTCACAGCTCATTTAGTCGACTCTGCATCTCATTTCAGTCTCACCTTTTTTGGTTTCTACCACTCCTTTTCTTCAAAACCCTACAGATGCTTTGACTATGGGACAAAGTCAGATCATTAGTCAAATCAAGACCACTGTGATCTACATACATTTACAGACGCTACTGAGCTTCAAAAATAAGACTTTCCCACTCCTATCCAGATACCAGGCACACAACATGGGATTTTTCTGTCACTGAGTTATAGCACTTTCTCTTAAGAAAAGGGCCCGTTTAAAAGTTATCAACAGTTACAGACTCCAGTCCATGTACTGCTCTTATTCTATAGCAGCTTTCCCCATTACACACTCTACAGATGCTTTGACTATAAATCCCATCATCTTTGACTAGTGCTATCAAGGACTGGTAGGAGTTGTAGTCCAAAGCACCTAGAGGGCACCAAATTGGAGTAGGCAGCTCTGCAATACCTTTCTTTTTTCTTTTCATACCAAGGCTGTTTCAAGTGAATGCCTTTCTGTCAATCTACTTCAGCCAATAAAATCTAGGCTAACTTCAGTCACCCAGAGGGCCTTTTCCATCACAGCTCCGAAGCTATGGAATGACCTGCCGAAGGAGATCCGCGACATTTCTACTCTTACAGCCTTGAAGAAGGCTCTTAAGACGGATCTCTTCCGGCAGGCCTTCCCTACCTAGTTCCTCTCCCCATTTACTGTGATTTACATCACTCTGTCCACCAATTCTTCTCTTAAATTTAATGAGAAGAATTAAATTAAAATTAATTAAAATAAAATCCTTGCCTCAAGAAGAGCCCTCCCTCCATGACATCATCATCAGACCTGAGAGGGAGTGAAAAAGAGAGGCCTGATTTCCATCAGGCCTAACTATGAATGTACTCACTTCGCTCTCTTAAATTTTATTGTATTTTTTTATATTTTATTTTATTCTCTTTATTTTTATTGTTGTAACCTGCCCGGATTCCTTGTGATTGGGCAGGCTATAAATAAATCATTATTATTGTTATAGTATTATTATTCTACCACATTACTAGATTCCTATCTAAAACCTAGTCCCTCTGAAAAACCAGAAGCATATTTTTAAATAGCAGCAGCCATAGGAAAACAAGCATAAGGATGAAAGAATAAAGAAGCTGCAAGATGGGATTTTAGTTTGAGAAGAGCGAAGACAACAGCTCAAGAACAGCCTATAGGGAACAGAGGCAGGAACTAAACTAAGGTCTATGGGAGGATTGTTTCAAAAAATAGGTACCCTGCTAGTAGCTCCCTTGAAGTCTATTTTTTGCCTAATGAAGCAGTGAGGAGGAGGAGACCACATTAGTATGTCACCCTTCCATCGCTGCAAGTCTTCTAATACTCATTTCACAGGATAGCTTTCTTTCTGCCACTGTATTCTCAGTATCATCCCAATCTCTGCTCTTCCATAGTCCAAACAGCACTCATATTTTGCCATCTATAATTAAGAGGCAAAATTCTGAGTACTCTTTATTGCTTTCTTCTCAATAGTGGCCAGATTGAAGGAAGTACCATAATATCATTACTTTGGCTGTGGTCAAGCCTCAACTGGAATACTGTATTCTGGGCACCAGGATAATGACAAGCTGGAATGTGTCCAGGAGAGAAATCAATATGGTAAAAGTGCTAGAAACCAAGCACTATAAGAAATGATGTAGTGAGATGGATCTTTTACCTTAATTATAGATCCAACAGAATTCCCTGGCCATAAAGCACATACATTATTTGGTGGATACAACTTTTATTTAAGGCAAAGCTATAAATGGGAAGCCAACTCTCCGCAGCACATAGAATCGTTTTCATAGAATCATACTTGTGAGAGACCACCAGGGCCACTCAACCTAACCCCCTGCCATGCAGGAATACACAATCAAAATATTCACAACAGATGGCCATCCAGCCACTGTTTAAAAATCTCCTTGAGTGGCATAGTTTTCTTTGGGTCATCATTTAATGACCATGATCTTGAAATACATGTTGTATGTGCCACAGGTCTCCTTATGAGACACAAACAATGGAAGAGACTGGATCAGGAGCAGGCATGTGGTCAGCCCTACTATTAGACAGACTAATGGTGTATGCAAGGAAGAAGCAGTGAAAAGGTGCAGGAAGATGAGTGTGTCACGAAGCTGCTTTCATCCTCTAAGCAAACCTTCTGTTTTCTGGTATAGTGGAAATCATTTGTCTATTACTAGTATGATGATGGAGGTGCAATGGCAAATCCCTCTGAACAAATCTTGCCAAGAAAACCCCATGATATATGTCCATGTTAGTGTTGGCATAAGTTGGAAATGACTTGAAGGCATGTAACAGCAGTATGATGAAACGTCTAGTCTCGCCAGCTTTTGTTCGTGAAATAGGAAAGTCATCCTTTGCCGCGAGTAGCAAAATATTGTAGGGCAGCCCCATTTACATTTATTTCCTTGTTTTGCCATAAACATCACTAGCTAAGCTGGAGAAAGTTACTTTCAGCCTAGCCTAACCCACAGGATTGTCATGAGGACAAAATGGTGGAAGGGTAGTGTGCATAAAAAGGGAAAGATGAGTGAAATAAAACTGTAGTTTCTATGTGAGGATCAATTTTTCCTACTTTTGTAATACTTTCTTTTTCTGAAACTTAGCATATAATAAAATATAAATTACCAGAGTTCCATACTGTAAGAGACATTGTACATGTTCTTTATTTTTCTAGATTTCTTACTGGTTTCTTTGTTGTTTTATTTTGATGCTATTTTTGTATTTATTACAAAACATTGTTTTACTAAGCATTTTTGTTTTGTTGTAAACTAAGTTTTCAGAAAGTTATAGGTAAAAAGTGACTACCTAAGACAGTAGGACAGGCAATAGAGGACAGAAATAATTAAAAAAACAAAACAAAACACCATTTTCAATTTAGGAAGAACGGATCTTCAAGTAAACTTTGTAAAACATACCCATCCTTCTTGTAAAGTTACATCTTCAAGAAAGAAAAGCATTTTTACAGGATGGAATCAGGAATCGACTAAAGCTTGAAACTATTCCTAACACAGATCCATCATTGCAACAAATTACATTTAAAATAGAGGCAAATTATATTTAATTAATTCTTTGAGGGTAAGAAAATAAGGATATTGTTCATGATATAAAGTAGTAATCTACCCTGTGCAAAAGAGGCACACAGAGTCTCCTCTTGTTTATACGTTAAAAGCAGCTTCCTGTAAGACCATGAAATTTCAGTGTATATTACCATCTGGAGTGATGCAACCCTAACATTCTCTCTGCTGCTTCACCACTGCAACTCTATGCATTTGATGGAAGTTTTCCAAAAGATATTACACAACATTAACCTGGAATAGTTTTCATTAAAGGGGACCAGAGAGCTGCTTCTAAAGTTGGCCATTCTATACAGAGAAAACTGCTTCTGCAGAAACCAAGCTATGTACATCTCTGGAACAGTGCTCAGGTAACTGCTGCATATGTACCTCTCTAGAACCAACACAATGAATACTCTCCACAAATGGGAAGACATAGGTATGCCAAGGTATTTATCAGAGCCTGGAAAAATTACTTTGGGAGATTACACCTGTCATAATTCCCAAATGTGCCAGTTGGGAGATTGTGGAAATTGTTGTCTAAAAAAGTGTATTGTCCAAGCTCTGGTAGATAAGACAACCTTGGACCATAACACTCACTAATATTTTATCTGGAAATACAGCTGCTTTGCAGAGAAAGATCTCCTTTGTAGAGGGTTAATACTCCCATTTGAAGGAAAGACAAAGTTAAAAAATAACATAATTTATATGCTTGCCCTTTACAGTCACTGAAATTAATGTCATTTATTCTTTTATTTGTTAAAAACATTATTCCTTTCCTCCACCCCCATACTTTGCCCCAAAACTTTTCATTAAAAGGGAAACTGTTAAAAATGGAAATATTGACCAGATAGCTCATTTCTGACCATCCCTCCATTAGACCCAAGATACCAGTGCTAACGTTATTTCATATCCCTGAGCACTGCCTACATGCAAAACTCTGTATTCCAAAGACATTGAGCCTCCCAAAGAGTAGTAGAATGGACAGTATTGCTCGTGGCAAGGAGAGGTAAGTATTTCAGAATGGCATAATAAAATTACAAAACAACAACAAGGAGGGTGTAGTTTAATCATTACTACACCTACTAGCTATGCTCTTTCTATCTTAGCTATAGCACATCCATCTGTGCCATCGAATATACCATGTGCTGTAGTGTGGATTTAGTAGCTGCACACTTCAAGCACCTGGTGTGTATCTGGGAGAGAGGCAAGAGCCAAAAATGCAGCAGCCCTCATTCTGCTAGATTATAACTATTTAGACAGGATATTCAAAAAAGGAAGGAAGGAAGGTAGGTAGGTGAGTGAGTGAGTGAGGGTTCACACTGGCCTTTGAGAAAGGAGACCAACACACACCCAAAAACGGGATTACAGAATTGTTGGCTCTATTGTAGACAAAGAGAAAAACATAAAAAAAAACTTCCAGATATGTACCAGGTGGGATAGCCAAGTGACAACTAGCCAGCCTCTGACAGTCTCTGGCTAGGCCAATGAAAACAAGAGTGTAGAATTTCAAGCTGGTAATCACTATTAGGATTTCAGTCCAGCTCAGGCTACTAAGTACCTTGTGGACTGCACACAAAAACATTCCCTACCCAAGAGAAGAAAGACCCCACCAAAATGAGAATTTCCCTTTACTCTGGCATGGCTTAAACAAGAAAGAATGCAGTTCTGTCTTTGCCCCTGCATCCTCAGATTAGAATCTGGTGAGAATGGACTGTTCATTCCTGTTTCCAGTTCTCCTTCTGAAAGACAAGTTCCACAGCATCATTCACATCGTTCACAACGTGAGAGGCCTCCACCAAGCTTGGATCAAAATGGAAATCTCTGTGTCCATGGAATACAGTCTCTAGCATGCTCTCATTGCGGTCATCAGGCATGTCTCCATAGGGATTGTAGACCCCAGTGCAGACCAGGATAGACAGGCAGCTCTCGGCAGAGCCAACCAAAACGCTGCAATTTCTCTGCACCTCAAGATGTTCCTCGCTCTCTGCTGCCATAGCGGTAACGTTTACTTCAGTCTGGGCTTGGAGGTAACGGTTGTAAAGGTTTGCACCATAAATGTCAGCCATTGGGTTGTCCCTGTGAACAGAGAGACATCAGACCAGAGGAGAGGAAAGAAAAACTCAACAAGGTAAAATAGTTAAATTATGATGTTCTTGTAGGTAATTGCCAAACCTTAGACTAATATTCACCCATCCAATAGGAGCAACCATGCACATTGCTGCTTACAAGACAACAGAGACTGCACTTCAACTCTCCCTTAGCAAAAAAAAATAACTTTTTATGGTTTATGTTACATTAACCTTTTCCACCTGCTCCTCCTCCTCCTCTTCCATGCTGGTACTTAGCTGCTACAATCAAGAACTTATTTCCAGCATGAGGAATTACTTTTTCATGCATCTGCTTATTTATTTCTACCATTTCTACCCTCATCTCCAAGATGATTAAAGCAGTATTGTGAGATTTCAGTCTCTTTATCCCACTACTTTTCCACCATGTATGAAGCCTCCACTGCCACTGTGAAGACCACCACAAACCTCAGTGCAATCACCAAGAGTTGGGGCTTTCCCTTGTCTCCACCTCAGACACCAATACTGTATAAAGACTTCCTCCTGTTCCACCTGTGTGACCACCAACTATCGGGACCTTGTAGATGTCCTCAAGACATCTGTGTGAGCTATTACACAACTTCTATTCCCACTGGATTATAGAATCATAGAGTTGGAAGAGACCAGAAGTGCTGTCCAGTCCAACTCCCCTGCCATGCAGAAATTCACAATCAAAGCACCTCTGACAGATAGCCATCCAGCTTTGGTTTAAAGACCTCCAAAGAAGAAGACTCCACCGCTCTCCGAGGGAGTGCATTCCACTGTCAAACAGCTCTTACTGTCAGGAAGTTCTTTCTAATGTTTAGGTAGAATCTCTTTTTCTGTCGATTACTTCCATTTTTCCACACCCTATTCTCTGGAGCAGCAGAAAACAAGTTTGCTCTATCCTTAATATGACACCTCTCCAAATACTTAAACAGGACTATCATATCACCCCTCTTTATTCACTGCTACCACCACAGACACTATGTTTGAACCCCATCTTTATATATTTAGTATTCCCAGAGGCCAAAAGAGTATAGTATTAAAACAATACTTTATCAATAGCAGTTTAGTATAAGAAGAAAGATTAATTATTTAATATATTCAAAACAAATAATTCACTCTCACTCACAGTCTTCTCCTAGGTAATTTAGACTCCTAAATTAATTTCTAAACCTGGCTGACTCTCTCAACCCTAATTCTTATTCATTCACTCAACAGTCAAACCTACAATCTCCCTGCTTCACTATACGAAATGTCATTCATCAATGACATCTACCAGCCTCATTCAAATCCCTCAGACATTCCACCTATTACCACTCACTCCCATCATTTTTCTCTCACCCCTAACTGCCAGATCTCTACATTATTACCATAATATCTAATACATAAAATAACATTTTCCATAAAAAGTTCATGACATCACAAGCATAAAGGAAGAAAGGTGTCTTACCCCACAGCATACAGTTGGCGAAGAGGGGATGTCCAGCCACAACTCTCCATTTGCTGTTTGATGACATGTTCAGCATAGCGGTAGGTAACTGTGCTGGGCTTCCCTATCAGAGCTTCATACTTCAGGTCCTTGCCAGTCATTTTCTTGTAGATATTCTCTAAGCACACAAGGAAGGTGCCATGGCCAAATCTAACCAGGATAGGAGAAGTGGGAGGACACCATTACATGTGCTAAGAAGAACATAAGAAGTCATCATTTGGCAATGCTGGATGAATTACCCAGGTGCCAAGTAATAATTGTAGATGTTTGCTCAGTTCTTTTAAACTGCATCAGTACGGACAAGACTGGGTTGTAAAATAATCTATGATTGCTGTTGAATGACCCCTTGTTAACTACGTGCTCTGCTGCTTTGAAATAAAAAACTTTGTTGTTGTTGTTGTTGTGTGCCTTCAAGTCATTTCTGAGGTGAAGCTATCATGGGGTTTTCTTGGCATGTTTCTTCAGATAGGTTTGGCATTGTCATCTTCTGAGGCTGAGAGAGTGTGGCATGCCCAAGGTCACCCAGTAGGTCTCCATGACTGAAGAGGGATCTGAATTATTGGAGATTATCTCACTACACTCTTAAAGCGTTGCTATTCCACTTTCACTCCTCTGGCTGCCTCCTGTTGCATTCTGGGATTTGCAGTTTAGGGTGGGGCATTTAGAATGTTCAGCCAGAGAGGTCTTAGGCCTCACTGAACTACAAATTCCAGATCGCAGCCAGAGCAATTAAAGTGGAATAGCAACAAGTGTAGTGCTATAATCTCCTTTTGTGAGAGGTTGGTTCGCTCAATTATGCTTTTTTGAAAAGTTAAAGGCAGGAAGGAGCTTGGTGTTTCATTCCAGTCCCTATTATAGGATTTATTTTTATCTTTCTCCCCCAAAGACTTTGTGCCAGTTTTTTATTTTTATCTTTGCTTTGTTTTTGTACTTATGGCAGAGCTATTTAAAAAAATTTTTAAAATTAAATCATTTTTGCCATAATTATGCAAACAGAGAAAAATTAAAAATATATTTATTTTAACACCAACAGACATAGAGTTAGCCTGCTTTGGCACAGCAAGTGGGAACAGGAGAGAGGGGGAGAATCAGGTCCTCCCATGCATGACACTGACTGCTGTAATGCTGGAACTGCAGCAAAGAGATTTATCACACCAGGGAAAGGATTTCAAAGCAGTACATTCACATGAAGAGAGGTGTGGTAAGAAATGTTTTGAAAGTGATTATGTTCCTGTTTCCTTTCATAACACAATTGCCACAAGACATGAGGCTGGTGTGATAATGTCCGAATTTAACTGAAATCAATTATTTCAAGTGCTATTTCAATTATTTCAATTGTTGATAGCTATTTCATTATTGTCAATCCTGCACATCATTAATTTTGACTGTCTCCTGTTGCTGTTCTGGAGACCTGGCAACAATGATGTTTGATTTTCCTTTTGATTGCATATTTTCACTAATATCTTTAGCAGTTTGCTGCTTCTGACATTTGGCAGCTGTTTGATATTGGATTCACAACTAGATGAACTAGGAAGGATAATCTTAACAGGAAAGAATTCAAAGACATAGCTCTGTTACTCTGGAATATCAGTACGCACAAAGTCTTGCAGCATCTTTGAGACTAACCATGTGAAAGAAGTTGTAGCATGAGCTTTCATAGACTTGGTCCGATCAAGTCTACGAAAGCCTTTACACAGTCTCAAACATGTTGTAAGATCTCTTTGCATATTTCTACAGGAATAGAAAGCTAGATAGCAGTTAGACTTTTGACTCAGCCAAGACAACTGGGAAAAGAATATATTCTCCAAGAGGTTTGCTATGAATGGTTCAGATTGGGGAGGGGACAGGATTTATAACAAATGGCAAGCAAGAGATCTCCAGACAACAGAAGTGAGCATCTTGTGGCTGTTCACATATTGCTGGACTACAATTCCCATGCAAAAAAGAAGTCTGGTGGCACCTTAAAGATTAAGCAGTTTATTTCTGAATATACTTTCATGGACTCCAGCTCACTTCTCTGCTACATTCAATGAAAGCTTATTGTAATATATATATATATATATATATATATATATATATATATATATACATACATACATACACACATACTTGTGTATAGGTCAACCTCACGCATGTCAAAGGTAGGTTTTGGGGTCAAAATTACAGACTAAGCACTCACCTTTTGCCACTCAGAGAAGGGGGGGGGGCTCCTTTTTATGATAAGAATTAAGGTGCAATAATTACACTGACCCGTGAATAAACTGACCTAGGTTTTTTAGGTTGATTTTTTACTAAAATTTCTAGACTTATACATGAGTATATACAGTAGTCTTTAAGATGTTATGAGGCTCCTTTTTATATTGATAAAATCAGTACAGCTCTCTCTAAAATTATAACTCCCATAATCTCTCACCACTCACTGGATACACTGTGTTGGGCTGATGGGATTTGTAGTCCCAAAATTGGGAGGCCCTCTAGGTTGTCACCCTGCAACATGACATTCACATCACATCACCTTGGCATTTTTGCTTCTGCCATCCACAAGAGGTCCATGTTGCAGGCCAGGATAGGTAGATGTGGATATGGCACCGTGGCAAGCTCCACTCCCGGATTCCCATTGCTAAGGAGTATATCAATAATCAGCTGGACACGTCTCCCACCGGACTGGCTCCCCCAAGAGAATTATCCCTAGAGAGTGAGAAGCAGGGAAATTTAAAACAATGTATGCCTTGTATTGTACGCACAATGCCTTGGCCAATTGCAGTGTGGTTTACTTTATCCCTTTCACACTACATTGTTACAGCATTAAGATTAGCTGCCATGACTGTACCCTGTGGCATCTGGGAGTTTGTAGTTTGGTGAGGCACTAGAGCTCTCTGAGAATTCTGAATATCCCTCCTTCAACTGCTAATCCCAGAATCCCACAGAATGGAACCTGTAGCAATTAAAGTAGAATCATAATGTGAGAGCCAATAGACAAAATGGTAGCATAACACACTCAAGTCATCTCTTCCATCCTTCCCATAATTATTTAGCACACATTCATCATTGAGAAACTGGAGCGTGTCCAAAGGAGGGCGACTAAAATGGTGAAGGGTCTGGAAACCTTGCCCTATGAGGAACGACTCAGGGAGCTGGGGATGTTTAGCCTGGAGAAAAGAAGGTTAAGAGGTGATATGATAGCTCTGTTTAAATATTTGAAGGGATGTCATATTGAGGAGGGAGCAAGCTTGTTTTCTGCTGCTCCAGAGACTAGGACCCGGAACAATGGATGCAAGCTGCAGGAAAAGAGATTCCACCTCAACATTAGGAGGAACTTCCTGACAGTAAGGGCTGTTTGACAGTGAAACACACTTCCTCGGAGTGTAGTGGAGTCTCCCTCCTTGGAGGTCTTCAAACGGAGGCTGGATGGCCACCTGTCGGGGATGCTTTGATTTGGATTTCCTGCATGGCAGGGGGTTGGACTGGATGGCCCTTGTGGTCTCTTCCAGCTCTATGATTCTATGTTGTTATTTTTTCTTTATATTGGTATCCTTTCACTTCTTCTGTTTATACGAACACCTGTCAAACTCAGTGAGGAGAGCCTTTCTTTTTAATATATGCCTGTGGACACATCATGTAATCAGAAAATACAGGTTCTGTATTCTAAGACACTATTCAACACCTCTATCCTGATGAAAAATGTGCTTGTGTAACCTCTCGACTCGACTTCTGTAACACACTCTAGATGGGACTACTCTCGTGCCAAGTTCCAAAACTTCAATTGGTACAAAATATGGCAGCCAGGCTGGTCACAGGCACATCCAGAACTGCCCATATTATACCGGTTCTAAAATCCCTCCACTGGCTGCCTATCAGTTTCCGGGCAAGGTACAAGGTGTTGGTTCTAACCTTTAAAGCCCTACATGATTTGGGTCCTGACTACTTGCGGGAGTGTCTACTTCCATACAATCCACCCCGCACACTTTGGTCCTCTGGGAAGAATCTGCTACAACCTAAAAATACCAGACTTTCAGCGGTGACCTAGAGGACCTTCTCATCAGCCGCTCCCAGGCTCTGGGACGACCTGCCGGATGACATCCGCCATATTACCACCTTGGAAGCCTTATAAAGGCTATTAAGACGGATCTCTTCTGGCAGGCCTTTCCAGACTAGGCTAGATCCATTATACTTGCCTCCCCCCTCTAATGATACCTCTATTGTTCCAATATCAAAATTGATTGATACCATCCCCCCACCCACCCCTCATTTCTTGCGCTAATCTGCCTGAAATTTTAGTGTATTCCTATTGGACAGTTTTAAATTTGGATGTTTAATCTCTTTTTATGGGTTGATCACTGTTTTTATGATTGAGGGAAGGGTTGGAGTTTTGGTGTTTTTAAACTGTAATTTTTAATTGTTTGATGTTTTAATTATACTGTTGGAATCCGCTTTATTCCTTTGTAAAAAAGCGGAATACAATTAATAATAATAATAATAATAATAATAATAATAATAATAATAATAATAATA
>NC_056526.1:18513672-18521935 GCF_019175285.1 Sceloporus undulatus | reverse complement strand
ATAATAATAATAATGGGGTTCTTCCTTTAGGCAGTCCTGCAGCTGCCACCAAATGTGAGGTTATCCAAGCTCGTATCCCAACAAATGTGAGGGTTTCTTCTCTAGAAATCCCCCCTTGCCACCAAATGTGGAGGTTCCTTTCAGGAAATCCTACCACTGTGGCCAAATGTGGGGTGTCTACATTTTAACCCTCCAGATGTGAAGTTCTGCATCTATATGCTCTCAGGGCTCTTATGAGAATCTGTAACACTTATATTCTGAATGGACACCATCCTTCTATATTTAATGCTGCCATCACAGATTCAACCTGTTACACAGATAGCATTCCTGGAGACCAAAGGTATATTAAGAACAAAAACAATTCTTTATTTACAGAAGTTGAAGTGGGATTTGCAGTTTAGGGAGGGCATTTAGAATATTCAGACATAGAGGTCTTAAGCCTCACTCCAGAATGCAACAGGAGGCAGTCACAGCAGTTAAAATGGGAGAACAACACTTTGAGAGTGTAGTGTGATAACTCCTTAAACTAAAAACTCTAATTGTCAGTCATTCTCTGCCCCCCTATACACTGCTATACAATCAATAAATTAAGCAACATTTCCCAATATAAGTCCGTGACACTGCAGTTCTCTCTCAAAACCTCTGAGTGTACAGAAGTGTCATCAATAATCCATTATAATACAATACATTTTGAATATCCTGAAGTACCAAACACACAGTTCTGCATATTTTAGTGCACCTATTGGTACATTAACTTTCTCTTTGCCCCAAACCCTTGATATTTATCAAGCACTTAGGAAAGTGTTATTTCAGGAGCATTACAATAAAACACTCTTACAGAGGGAAGGAAAGATCACTTGCCTTCTATGATGGGGAAGTCAGTGGTTGGAGGAGGCTGTCAAAATAGCAAAAAGAGAGCTAGTCATTTTGCAAACAAACCAAAGTTTTTCAAAGAACAATTCATGGTGCTTGGCATGCAAATTTAGTGGCATAAGGGCTACATGGGGCCATAGATAGTTGGTTTGTGTGGGGTTTTTTTAAGGACAGAGCCTTTGGAAAAAAAATTTCCCAATCTTTTTATTCTATCTATTTGACTTTTTAAATTTTAATTTCCAGGGTTGCAGAACTTTGACTCTTTAACCTGTAGGTAACCAAAGGACTACTCCATTTTGTACATGAAGACAGATACAATTATAGCAAGTTTCATGTGAGGTCCTGGGTGTGTATCATGACGAAAGGTTTGCTGTACTTAACAAAAGCTAACCCTATAGTCAACTAATTACTTGTGCAATCAATAGAAAGACTTAAATACATGCTTTCAGTTGATCATGTTTTGTCATGTTAGTACGGTACTTGCCAGCTCTTTTGGCCTCCGACTTTGATCAACCATATCCAGCAAAGGAAATGCCTTCCTCACACCTTCAATTGTAACAACGTGCTGGAATCCCAGGCTATTTTAGATGGTCAAGGAAGAAAATGGCTGTGCTTTTTAAAGAAAGTGAAGTGTTAAGAGATAACCGTGAAAAATCCTGTTGTATAGCAACAATCATATCTTTTTGAACCTAAACAAATCAAAGAGTGGCATAAGGTATTTTTAAAATTAATTTCAAATGTACCCCAACCTTTCCTTTGAGGAACTCAAGGGACTACACATGGTTTTTCCCACTCCATTTTACCTCTCGCAGGCTAGGCTGAGAAATAACAACTGAACCAAAATTACTGCTACCCTGCTGTGTACATGTTTGCACTTGGCTGTCCCTATTAGGCTCAACATTCAAACTTCCCCACCTTCTGGGCTTTCAAATTTAGATACCTACCACTAGAAACCCCAACCCAAGGCATATTCAAAATGTGTGCTGTGGCAATAGGATTCCCACAGCCCAACTGTGTGTGTGTATCTGTGTGTATGTTGTCAAGTTGCTTGTTGGTTTATGGTGACTACATGAGTTTCATAGGGTTTTTTTTGTTTGTTTGTTTTTTGGCAAGGAATACACAAGAGAAGGCCTTCCTTTGAAATATAGCCTAGACCATTTGGTATTCTATGGTAGTCTCCCATGTGAGTACTAACCAGGCCTGGTCCTGCTCAGCTTTCAAGATCAGACAGGATCTGGTGCCTTCAAGGCACTTAGGCCTAACTCAACTATACACACATAGTTCTTCTTGCTCTAAGTTGTCTTTCCTTGTGAGCAGCAGTAGTAATAACAGTAACATTTGTTTCATTGTTAGAAACACTTCTATCAACCTGTGGACCAAATTTCAACTTATTAGCAAACAAAAGTTATTGGGGGATCTGAGACCAAATTTCCTTATTCTGTCTATCATTCCTTTCAATACACAGCAGTATCTCTTAAAACACTGCTAGGGAAGGTGGAAAAATCTGAAGGCAGCAAAGGATACTTTCTGGCATTCTCCTCCACAGGTCCTTGTCCACACACAAGCATACATTTGTCATGGAATTGATGGAAAAGACGCAGAGGGCTATGGGAGAGAATCACCCATTCAGGAGACACCTGGGTGAAAAAGAGACAGTCAGCAGGAGAGATGGCATACCTTTTTACATCCAACATTCCCGTGCTCAGCCTTTTAATGCACAAACCACTCCTACTAGTGCTATAAATGACAATAACCACAGGTTATGATGTATAACTTTACAATGCTAGAGCTCTGTTGCTGACATGATAACAACCATGTGAGGAAAATTGTAATGATGCATAACAAAGCACTGTGCTAAATCTCCTGTTGCACAAGGGAGTACCACAAAAGATGGACACATTTTTTCAGCCAGGAACAACTCACCCATGACTTTCCATTGCCCTCTGTTCTAGATTACCAGTGCCTTGTAGTTCTGTCAGGGACTGTTGCTCCCTGTGTTGTGTTCATTGTTTTGCAAGAGCAGCCTGTCCTGCAAACTGTCGCACTGTAGCAGGTTCCAACCATGGCCATGGTCCTTCCTCCGCTTCTGCAAGTCCAAATGGCACACCTACAACCACACTCCTCTCTTGGGAATACAACTGCTGTGCAATGCTGCAATTCTAAACTGTGCAATCGTAAACTAGTTCACAATACTGTAAATTCCTAACAGGATGTCAGCCAATATTATAATAATCTCACAGAAATTCAAACCCTTGTCCTTTTTCTCTTAGATACCGCTATGATAGTTTGGAAGTCAGATTAAGCAGAGACATGTTAATAGATACATTATTTTTCCTGGTTCACAGGAAATAGACAACAGGCTGGAAATATGACTCACATGCAGAGATACATCCAGTCCATCTCACACACGGAGATAAAGCTCACACACAAATGACAATTATCTAATTATTAATGAATGAGTGAACTCCATCTATGACACAGCCTTCTGATGCTGCATCTGCACTGCAGAAATAATGTAGTCTGAATCCACCTTAAATGCCATAGCTCAATGCTATAAAATTCTGTGAATTGTAGTTTGGTGAAACATTTGGTCTTTTCTGTCAGAGAGCTTCTCTGGCAACAAACAACAGTTCCCAGAATTCCATGGCATTGAGCTGTAGTAAAGTGGTGTCAAACTGCATTTTTCCTGCAGTGTGGATGAAGCCTAAGTGATGACAAATAATTAGAGAGCTCTTTATATATTGCTGATCAGTAATGGGTTGATTCATGTACCAAAAGCCATTACTTTAGTTATCAGGTGATAAAACATGTGTCAATAAACAATGCTTGAAAAAGACTTACGCATAACTCTATTTTGAACAGATGCTCAAAGAACTTAGGAGTTATTATATTACACTAGAACAAATGCTGCTCTAAGCATTTAATTTTAAGAGGCACTGTTAATCAGAACAATCATCTGTTACACAATGATCCTTTCCAGGATTCCAGTTAATTGATTGTTTCCTTCCATCCCGACTCTTAATTTGCACTAATGACAGAGGTCTGCATTATATCAAGGATTTGCAGACAAATAAGATGCCATGAGCATCTAATCATGAGTTAAAATGAAATGAAATTTAAGAAGGAACCCCCACAAATTTGGATTTTCTCCTCCCAGACGCTATTTCTAAAAAAAAAAAAAAAAAAAAAAAAATCTCATTAGAAATGATTACATAGAAAATCTATTAAGTGTTTCTCTTAACTGCTAAAACAACTATATGTTTCATCACAGAAAATGTCACAAATTATGACACTTATGTATCCTCATTCTATACAGAAACTATAACAAGGAATATACTAACTAATAACAGAATTACAGTTGCCCCTCCATTTTCGCGGGGATCTGTTCCACACACCCAACTGGCTTGAATGGCAGTGTGCCCCTGTGGGCACGCCCCCTATTTTGTCCCCCTCCGTATGCCACCCGGAAAGGAACGAGGGACACAGACATTAAGTCTGCAGAACAGAGAGGAGACTGTATTTTATTTTTAAGTATACACCATCCTCTGCAGGAAGTAAATAATATATCTAGCACCACAGATTGGTATCCAATGAAAGGGTAGCAACTGTACTGTACTTTAAAAAATAGTTTGGGAAGGCTCTACAAGCAAAGGACAAAGCATTTATTTCTGGAAGAGCAAAACGTAAGACAATAAAAAAAGAACATCTGTAGAGCAGCTGTAGAATTAAAGTTTCACAGAGAAATGCACCAGCCAGTGACCCAATATAACAGAGGTCTCTTCATTCATTACCTTAAATCCGAGTGCTTCAGAGAGTTCCTCAGCCTTGTTGTCCCGAGAGCAGTTCCCAGCATTGGTTACAAAGGCAACCGGTACACGGAACTGGCCTTTGGCATCTGTCAGTTTCTCAAAGGCCTTCTTAGCAGCAGGAATTACTAGTCGTCCCCGTAAAAGGACTCCATCAATATCAAAGAGAAATCCAAAAGAGGGAGAAGTTGTCTGCAGTGGGCAAAGAATGTTTAAAAATTGGACCATGCAATGCTGCTTTTTCAGAAAACACATTAATAGCTCTGAAGCAGGAGTGGGAATTGAATATCCCTCCAGATGCTGTTGATGTGCAGGTCCAAACAAGCATAGCCAAGGTTAGGAAATGCTGTGAGTTGCAGTTCAACAACACCTGGAGGGTTGCACAATTCTCACTCCTGAGGTAAAGGGACTATCTGCTTCCATGAAAAAATAAACAGCTACATACTGTATTGGCTTTTTCCAATCATTGGTTTAACATTTTTTCATCCCACTTAACATAACCTCAAGACAGCATGCAAGCTTAAACCTAGACATATTAAACTAAAGCATTATGCCCAAACAATATAAAGCTATAGCAGCTTCAGAAAGTACCCTCAAACGATAATCGAATACAGTATCATGAAATAAGCATTTTAAAGGCCAGGAATGGGGTACATATTCTCATCCCTTGAGGCAAACTGGTCCACAGCTATGGGGTAGTAACTGACAAAGGTCTGCTCAGATATGACAATGGACCCTAAAAACATTACCTTGACAAGGCCCTGAGGCCTTGCCAGTCACCAACAGCCCAACACACAGATTAACATGTAAATCAATTCCTCTGAACCAAGAGTCATACCTTTATTACAGTCAACAGACCTCCAGGCAAAAAAATAAAAAATTAAAAACAGATCAAAACAGTTACAACCAGTTTGACAGAGCAATGACATATTGAGCATAAATATGCAAAGTCTGTACAATTAAAAATAATACATTCAGTTAGGAGCATATCTGGCCCTTGTTGTGCAAAACAGATACTGTACGCTATAAAATGAACTAGGTCAAAAGGGGATGTTTACTGCTGATTACTAATACCAGTTTCAACCAAGGGTCACACAGTATATGGTGGCGCAGTGGTTAAATGCCTGTACTGCAGCCACTCACTTAAAACCATAAGGTTGCGAGTTCAATACCAGCCCAGGGGCTCAATCTCGACTCAAGCGTGCATCCTTCTGAGGTTGCTAAAATGAATATCCAGCTTGTTGGGAGCAATTAGTTTACAGTTGTAGACCGCTTAGACACTGTTAGTTCAGTATGAAGCGGTATATAAATGAAGCTGTATATATACCCCACTCACTTCCATGACAGCATGCTCTGAAGATACCAGTCAGATACTGGCGAAACGTCAGGAATAAACTCTTCCAGAACATGGCCATGTAGCCCGAAAAACCGACAAAAAACTATTACCTTGGCATCATATGGAGAGAGGCTGTCTATGATATCATGTGTAACAGTAATAAGCAAACTCAGCAAATGATTTTCATAGAATAGTTGTCTGAACCCACTGAATCCTCTGTGGCCTTCCCAGTCTGGGACAACTGAACACATGCTGTGAGCATGAAGAAATTACATGTGTGGGACCAATATTTATAACTGAAATCTAGCCCCAAGTGGTGGGCTATCTTGCAAGATAACAAAGGCTGGATGTCCTTTCCCAGGAATCGACAATGGGATTCCGGACTGGTTGGTGGCTTTAATTTTAGTGTGACAAAATCAGGATATCCCTTGGATGGGTGGACAGGGAAGATGGGCTGGGAACACAACAGGCAGTAGGCAAGGATGTTGACTTAGTGCTTTAAGTGCAATAAAATCCTTTATTTCAGGTTGCTAGAGGAAATGCAGATGACTTGGAGGAATGAAAGTCCAATTCTCAGCTCTGATTGTCTGGATGTGCACACGCCTCAGGTCACACTCCCTTTCTGCTGGGAACCTGACCTACTGTCTCCAGAAATGAGATAAGAAACAGGGATACCCCAAACTACAGGGGTATGCAGAGTGTGCTAACACAGAGCAAGTTTTTGTTACTCTTCATTAGAATTTGTTAATATTTTTAAGAAATCTGTTACTTTTGCAGCAAGACTAGAATACTGCTTTAGACCACAGACCAACGCTATGTATTTTTAAACTGTATTTTAAACTGTATGCACTTTTCTACTCTTTCAAGTTTGATGCAGCTGACCATCAGCTTAACAGAGACTGTAGATCAAACCTGAAATCTCCCTGGAAGCCAAGATGATTAAACTGAGATTGTACTTTGGCCACATAATGAGAAAGCATGAATCACTGGAAAAGACAATGATACTAGCAAAGGTAGAAGGCAGCAGAAAGAGAGGAAGACCATGGATAGACTCGAACAGGGAAGTCATCGGCTTGAATTTGCAGGACCTAAGCAGAGCAGTGGAGGATAGAGAGGCTTGGAGATGTCTCATGAACAGGGTTGCCATGAGTTCAGGTTGACCTGAAAACAGTTGACAACAACAAAGCTTCATTAGAGAAAGCCAATTGGGGGAAAACCCAATTCATCTGATATGTGGAGCTGGAGAAGAATGCTGAGAATACAGTGGACAGCCAAAAAGACAAACAAATGGGTCCTTGAACAGAGCAAGCTTGAACTCTCCCTGGAAAGCCAAGATGATTAAACTGAGGCTGTTGTACTTTGGCCACATCATGAATCATTGGATAAGACAATAATGCTGGGAAAAGTAGAAGGCAGCAGAAAGAGAAGAAGATCACATGCCAGATGGATGGATAGAATCAAGCAGGTCGCAGGCCTGAATGTGAAATACTGGGAGAATTTCAGCCTTGATCTACAGTCTCTGTTAAGCGTGGCATAGTGGATTGTGCGCTGGATTTGGAGACCAGGATTCGATTCCCAGCTCAGCCATGAAACCCACTGGGTGACACTGAGCAAGTCACACCCTCTCAGCCTCAGGACAAATCCTGCCAAGAAAACCCCATGATAGGTTTGCCTTAAGGTCACCATAATTCATCAATGACTTAAAGATACACAACAACAAAACAACATGATAAAATACAGTATAGGTAATATAGCTATAAATAACCCATGTAAAATGCATGTGTGTGTGTGTGTGCATGCGTAAGAACCAGTGTAGTGATTTGAGCATTGGACTAGGACTCTGGAGACCAGGGTTCAAACTGCAGATCAGCCATGGAAACCCACTGGGTGACCCTGGGCAAGTCACGCTCTCTCAGCCTCAGCAGGCGGCCATGGCAAAAGCTCTCTGAAGAAACCTGCCAAGAAACCTGCCCCATGATAGAGGTTCCCTCAGGGTCGCCATATGTCAGAAAGGATTTAAAGGCACAAAACAACAACAATACTCTTTGGCTAGCAAGCCCTTTCTCCTCGTGAATCATGCCTTTCTGATATATGGCGACCCTGATGAGTCATGATATGGCCAAAATGTAACTATCTTAGATTAGTCATCTTGAAGGCACACAACAACAACCACAACAACCTCAACAACCAGGGCTGGAGGGTCTGTCAACAGGGTCCAAAATACACACTGCAGAAATAATCCAGTTTG
>NC_056526.1:18505984-18509436 GCF_019175285.1 Sceloporus undulatus | reverse complement strand
AGTGTGAGACGCTTTAACCATCTGGCTCAATGCTCGGGGATCTGGGGATTCATCGTTTTGGTGACCTTCAGCCTCTCTCTCACGAGAGCTCTGGGGCCACAACAAACTACACTTCCCAGGCCACTGCAGTTAAAGTGTGGTCCAAACTGGATTATTCCTGCAGGCAGAGTAGCCTTAACAATCCATGGGCCAAAACTCACCACCCCTCTCCCCTAATATAGATATATACACACATGTATTATATATTACATATACATTACATATTTATATTTATATATATCTGATATACCATATAACTATATATATATATATATATATATATATAATATATATTATATAAATATACACAGAGGAAATAATGTTGTTGTTGTTTTGTTTCTTTTATGCGGTCTTTGACCGTAATAAAGTATATTCTATTCTACTCTAGAAATAATGCCGTTGGAGAGCGCTTTAACTGCCCTGGCTCAGTGCCAGGGGATTCTGGGAAGTGTAGTCTTGGGAGACATGAGCCTTCTCTGCCAAAGTCCACCGCGAGGGAAGGAGCAAGGGCGCAGCGCTGGGGAGGCGGCCGAGGGGTCTCTCCACCTCCGGAGCCCCGCCGCAGCCCCTCCTCCCCGGGAGCCTCCCAGGGCTGCTCTGCTGCTGGAAGAAGGAGAGGCGCCCGGCCTTCGCCTCCGCGGCGGAAGGATCACCCGCCGCCACTTTCTCAGCGCCGCTCTGCTCGCGGGCACCAGGCAGCCCAGAGCCATCCGCCCGCCGTCCGCTTCTAGAACATGGCCACATAGCCCCCAAAACCCACAAAAAACTATGGATGCCGGCCATGAAAGCCTTAGACTTCACATTCATATTAGTGTTCTTAGCTTTTATTTGGTAATGTACTACATTTTGTGGTGCCTCTTGTCCTGCTTTGTGGATAGGACATCTGGTCATCCTGAACAAGAGCCTTGTGGCACCGTGAAGACGGACACATTCTTCTTGTTGTTGCATGTCTTCAAGGGGAACCGCTCACAAGGTTTGCTTTTCTTGCAGAGGTTTGTTCAAAACGGGTGTTGGTTTTTTGCCTTTGCCTTCCTCTGAGGCTGAGAAAGTGTGACTTGCCTAGATGGAGGAAAATAATAATGCCACTCTATTCTGCTTTGGTCAGGGCTCACTTGGAATACTGCATCCAATTTTGAGCACCGAAATTCAAAAAGGATGTTGAGAAGCTGGAGTGTGTCCAAAGGACAGCAACTAAAATGGTGAAGGGTCTTGAAACCATGGCCTATGAGGAAGACTTAAGGAGCTGGGGATGTTTAGTCTGGAGAAGAGAAGGTTAAGAGATGATATGATAGCCCTGTTTAAATATTTGAAGGGATGTCATATTGAGGACAGAGCAAGCTTGTTTTCTGCTGCTCCAGAGACTAGGATCCGGATCAATGGATGGTAGCTCCAGGAAAAGAGATTCCATCTCAACATTAGGAAGATCTTCCTGACAGTAAGGGCTGTTTGACAGTGGAAGTGGAGTCTCCTTCCTTGGAGGTCTTTAAGTAGAGGCTGGATGGCCATCTGTCAATGGGGATGCTTTTATTGTGAGTTCCTGCATGGCAGGGGGTTGGACTGGATGGCCCTTGTGGTCTCTTCCAACTCTATGCCCAAGGTAACCTGGTAGGTTTACATGGCCAATCTGGGATTCAAACCCTGCTCTCCAGAGTCATAGTCCAGCACTCAAACCACAACAAGCTGGGTCCCATGTATTTAAATCAGAACTCAACAAATTTTAACTGAGCCAGTGTGTTTCAATAACAGCATGTAAAGCTAGAAGTGAAGGATGTGCTATAAAGAACAAGCTTAAAGAATTTGAAACATATTAAAGGTCTTCTTATTACAGTTTGTAGGTGAGGTAGAATCACAGAATTGTAGAATTGGAAGAGACCCCCAAGGGCCATCCAGTCCAACCCCATTCTGCCATGCAGGAAATCTAAAAGCATCCCCAACAGATGGCCATCCAGCCTCTGTTTAAAGACCTCCAAAGAAGGAGATTCCACTACACTCCGAGGGAGTGTCTTCCACTGTCAAACAGCCCTTACTGTCAGGAATTTCTCCTAATGTTGAACAGGAATCTCTGTTCCTGTAGCTTGTATCCATTGTTCCAAGGTGACTGATGTCCTACGCCTAAAAATGGAGAGTATGAGACATGGTGAGAACCTACCTGAAAATGCTTCTATCATGCATGTGCCTGGAAGCTAGGATGGGCCGCAGATCTTTACTGTGCGCATGTACAGGGTCGGACACATGCTTGCCACTACATAAAGTTTGATGCTGCCCTGCGTTTTATATCAAGTATCCTAGACAGTTCTCATCTTATCAGCTTGACTATTAGATCACTTCAGGCACTGCATGGAAGTGCTCTTCCAGCCTACCAGAAGAGGTCACTTTTGTTCTGCAAGAACCAGGTTTTGCATTACATCTCTTCAAGCAAACACAGTGGTGCTGGTGTTTAGTCTTAAAATACTAGAAAGCACATATTCCACAGCCAAAATGCATTCATTTTAGGTAAGGGCATAATGAATACCAAATGCCTTCAATAGATGGTGTTTTAGAAAGACTATCTGTTTAGGACAAGGGGGAGAGAGAGAATTGGCAGCAAGATGTGTATTTTAAAGGTAATCTTTTTTTAAAATTTAAAAGGTTGTAAAGGTATTGCATAATATTATTATTTTAAAAAGATATACTACTTTTATTCGTAAAACAGGAATTCAGAGTTAGTCAGTAAGCAAGGTAAGCAAGAGGTAAACTGAGGATAAGTGTTGATACAAATGTTTAAAAAATCCCATTTTTAGTGACAGTGACATAAGTGAAATCCTATGCAGGTCTAAGCAGGAAGTCTTATTGAGTTCAGTGGGACATACTCCCATCATAATATATATAATGATTAAGCCCCCAGTGAACCACAAAACCCCCATTATTTCTGAATGTAAACCCCAATCAACCACATTATTTCTGAATGTGCCCAATGTTATGCGGTAACCTTGTCATCAGAAATAACTTCCAAGTGTATGGAACACACACTCTAAGGTTTAAAATTTTGATTTTATGATGATCACAAAAGTTGTAGAAATTCCAAACCGAAAAGACACACAGCTGAAAGGTTCAGCATATACTGTATTACCCTAGAATCCTGATCCATTTTTGTTCTTCTTTTACACTGTAAATTTACAATGTGGTTCTTGTCTTTTCTCGTTGTAAATTTTGATTTATAAAATTTATATCAAGGGCCTTATCACACGTGATCCTGGGGGAGGGGTCACAATATTCAAATAGACACATGTTCAAAACAAGCATCAAAACTCACAGGCTCAGTTCTTGGGTCCAGATCTTTTCAGAATATATAAGTTGCTCACAACGCTCTGTCTTTATTGCTATCTATCTATCTATCTATCTATCTATCTATCTATCTATCTATCTATCTATCT